>NC_057807.1:134112291-134154762 GCF_018294505.1 Triticum aestivum
GCCCCCGTAGCTCCTCCGACGTACCCCCTGCACCCATATATACTCTCGTACCCTAAAACTTCCAGAACAGAAGATAGATCGGGAGTTCTGCCGCCGCAAGCCTCTGTAGCCACCAAAAACCTCTCGGGAGCCTGTTCTGGCACCCTGCCGGAGGGGGATCCCATCACCGGTGGCCATCTTCATCATCCCGGCGCTATCCATGAGGAGGAGGGAGTAGTTCACCCTCGGGGCTGAGGGTATGTACCAGTAGCTATGTGTTTGATCTCTCTCTCGTGTTCTCTCTCGTGTTCCATCTATGGCACGATCTTGATGTATCTCGAGCTTTGCTATTGTAGTTGGATCTTATGATGTTTCTCCCCCTCTACTCTCTTGTGATGAATTGAGTTTCCCCTTTGAAGTTATCTTATCGGATTGAGTCTTTTATGAGAACACTTGATGTATGTCTTGGTGATCAACTTGCGGGTTTCGTGACATTGGGAACCTATGCATAGGGGTTGGCACATGTTCTTGACTCTCCGCTAGAAACTTTGGGGCACTCTTTGAAGTACTTTTATCTTGGTTGGATGAATCTGAGATTGTGTGATGCATATCGTATAATCCTGCCCACGGATACTTGAGGTGACAATGGAGTATCTAGGTGACATTAGGGTTTTGGTTGATTTGTGTCTTAAGGTGTTATTCTAGTACGAACTCTTTTATAGATTGATCCGAAAGAATAACTTTGAGGTGGTTTCGTACCCTACCATAATCTCTACGTTTGTTCTCCGCTATTAGTGGCTTTGGAGTGACTCTTTGTTGCATGTTGAGGGCTTGTTATATGATCTATCTATGTAATTATTGTTGAGAGAACTTGCACTAGTGAAAGTATGAACCCTAGGCCTTGTTTCCTATCATTGCAATACCGTTTACGCTCACTTTTATCATTAGTTACCTTGCTGTTTTTATTATTTCAGATTACAAAAACCTATATCTACTATCTATTTTGCACTTGTGTCACCATCTCTTCGCCGAACTAGTGCACCTATACAATTTACCATTGTATTGGGTGTGTTGGGGACACAAGAGACTTTTTGTTATTTGGTTGCAGGGTTGTTTGAGAGAGACTATCTTCATCCTATGCCTCCCACGGATTGATAAACCTTAGGTCATCCACTTGAGGGAAATTTGCTACTGTCCTACAAACTTGTGCACTTGCAGGCCCAACAAAGTCTACAAGAAGAAGTTTGTGTAGTAGACATCAAGCTCTTTTCTGGCGCCGTTGCCGGGGAGGCTAGGTAAAGGGCACTCACTCACACCCCATCAACTAAGCTCTTTTCTGGCGCCGTTGCCAGGGAGGTGAGTGCTTGAAGGTATATCTTTAGATCTTGCAATCGAATCTTTTGTTTCTTGTTTTATCACTAGTTTAGTTTATAAAAGAAAACTACAAAAAATGGAGTTAAGTTTGTCTCATACGCTTCACCTTTTTAATATCTTTCGTGAGTATGATGGAAAGGAAAATTGTGCTCAAGTGCTAGAAGAAGAAATCTATAAATTGTTTGGCACTAAATATTTGAATAATGAGCATGATTGCAATGTTGTTAGTATGAATTCCTTGAATATCCATGATGCTAATGATATGCAAAGCCACAAGCTTGGGGAAGCTATGTTTGATGAAGATGATATTTTTTGTCCCCCAAGCTTTGATGAGCGAATTTACTATGATGAAAGCATGCCTCCTATCTATGATGATTATTGTGATGACTCGTATGCTTTAAAGAATAATGATAACCATGAAACTTGTCATCTTGATCTTAATTTTCAATCACATGATAGTTATTTTGTTGAGTTTGCTCCCACTACTATTCATGAGAAGAATTTTGCTTATGTGGAGAGTGGTAAATTTTCTATGCTTTTAGATCATGAAAAGAATGCTTTAGGTGCTGGTTATATTGTTGAATTCATTCATGATGCTACTGAAAATTATTATGAGGGAAGAACATATGCTTGTGGGAATTGCAATAATATCAAGTTTCCTCTCTATGTGCTTAAATTCTTGAAGCTATGCTTGTGTTACCTTCCTATGCTTGTTGATTATTGTTCCCATAAGTTGTTTGCTCACAAAATCCCTATGTATAGGAAGTGGGTTAGGCTTAAATGTGCTAGTCATATGCTTCATTATGCTCCCGTTATGTTTCAATTCTTATCTTTTATGTGAGCATCATTGTCATCATCATGCCTAGCTAGAAAGGCATTAAAGAAAAGCGCTTGTTGGGACACAACCCAATATTTATCCTTACTGTTTTTGTGTGTCCACATGATTATGCTACTATACTAATCATGTTTTATAGCTTTTGTTTCAATAAAATGCCAAGTAAGACCTTTAGAATGGCTTACAGTGATAGTTGTGTTGATCCTGCTGAAAATCAGAAACTTTTGCACCCAGTAATTTAGTTTTGTTAATTCACAGAATCGTGCTTCTGATCCGATTCTTTATGATATGGATTAGTACACAAATTGCTTAGGACTTACTAATTTGTTAGGATTTTTGGAGTTCCATAATTATACGTTTGATACAGTTTACTATAGATTGTTCTGTTTTTGACAGATTCTGTTTTCTATGTGTTGTTTGCTTATTTTGATGAATCTATGAGTAGTATCGGAGGTTATGAGCCATAGATAAGTTAAATTACAGTAGATATTACACCAATATGAATTTATAATGAGTTCATTACAGTACCTAAGTGGTTGTTTTATTTTCTTATACTAACGGAGCTTACGAGTTTTCTGTTGAGTTTTGTGTTGTGGAGTTTTCAAGTTTTGGGTAAGGATTCGATGGACTATGGAATAAGGAGTGGTAAGAGCCTAAGCTTGGGGATGCCAAAGGCACCCCAAGGTAATATTCAAAGGACAACCAAGAGCCTAAGCTTGGGGATGCCCCGGATGGCATCCCCTATTTCGTCTTCGTTCATCGGTAACTTTACTTGGAGCTATATTTTTATTCACCACATGACATGTGTTTTGCTTGGAGCGTCATTTCCTCTTGTTATTATTTGCTTTCTGTTATTTATATTAGTGTTTTTCATCTTTAGTTTCAATAAAGAAGTCAAGGATAGCCTTTGCCATGCTTATTTTGCTAGTATACATGTTGCTGTTTGAAAACAGAAAGTTTACCGCTGTTGCAAAAATTCCCTAGAAAAGTAAGAGAGTGGTATAATGTTGAATCTTTTTGAATATTGAGATATGATAAGTTTATTACAGTGGGAATTTTAGTTAATAATTTTTGGAGTTAGGGAAGTATTGATACTCTTGCATTCTTTACAGACTGTACTGTTTTGGCAGATTGCTGTTATGGTTGCATTGTTTGCATATGTTTGCTTGTTTAATGATTCTATTTGGTGATAGGAGTATTAAATATGCAGAGGCATTTAGTATGAAATGTTGAATAATAATTTTAGTGATTTGTTACAGTAGAAAATGATAAGGTTTTGCATTGGTTTATACTAACCTATCTCACGAGTTCTTTTGAGTTTGTTGTGAATGAAGCTTTTGATAAAAAGAGAAACCATGATATGAGACGAATTAAGGAGACACAAAATCTCAAGATTGGGGATGCCCAAGGCACCCCAAGATAATAATTCAAGAAGTCTCAAGCATCTAAGCTTGGGGATGCCTCGGTAGGCATCCCACCTTTCTTCTTTAACAACTATCGGTTAGTATCGATTGAGCCTAAGTTTTTGCTTCTTCACAAGAGTTGTGCTATCCTTGCAATGTAGTTTTCTTTAGCTTTCCTTGATGTTTGAATAAAGTATCAAGATCTGAAATCCTTAAATGGGAGAGTCTTCACATAGTTGCATACTTATTCGACTACTCATTAATCTTCACTTATATCTTTCGGAGCAGTTTTTGTTATTGCTCTAGTACTTCACTTATATCTTTTAGAGCATGGTGGTAGTTTTATTGTTAAGTAATAGATGAACTCTCATGCTTCACTTATATTATTTTGAGAGTCTTAAATAGCATGGTAATTTGCTTAAAATGATAATATACTTGGTATTCAAGATATATGAAACTTTCTTTTGAGTGCATTGAATACTAAGAAAAGTTTGATGCTTGATAATTGTTTTGAGATATGAAGATGGTGATATTAGAGTCATGCTAGTTAAGTAGTTGTGAATTCAAAGAATACTTGTGTTGAAGTTTGTGATTCTCGTAGCATGCACGTATGGTGAACCGTTATGTGATGAACTCGGAGCATGATTTATTTATTGATTGTCTTCCTTATGAGTGGCGGTCGGGGACGAGCGATGGTCTTTTCCTACCAATCTATCCCCCTAGGAGCATGCGCGTAATACTTTGCTTTGATAACTTCTAGATTTTTGCAACAAGTATATGAGTTCTTTATGACTAATGTTGAGTCCATGGATTATACGCACTTTTTTCCATCCTTCCACCTTTGCTAGCCTCTCTAATACTGCGCACTTTTCGCCGGTATCATACACCCACCATATACCTTCCTCAAAACAGCCACCATACCTACCTATCATGGCATTTCCATAGCCATTCCGAGATATATAGCCATGCAACTTTCCACCGTTCCGTTTATTATGACACAGTCCATCATTGTCATATTGCTAGCATGATCATGTAGTTGACATCGTATTTGTTGTCAGGACCCCGACTCGATGCCACATAGGTCTAGCATGTAACACCTCATATCACTTTGCGGCCTCACGCACGGTATCCCACGGGTGTCGTCTTACCTTTGCCCGGGACCGTTTGCGCCTATTGGCACACGTATATGATAGTGTCGCTAGCACCCATATGATAAGGAGCCCGGGCTGACATGGCTAGTCGTAAACCCAAAGTGGCACAGACTTACAGGGACAGGCATCCATGACCCAGCAACGAACATGTCGGTCATCAGCAAGTGGGTCCGGGCTGTAGCACTGGGCTAGCAGGACTCCGGTAAACCGGGCTGTAGCGGGCTAACAGGACTCTGGTACTCAGTGCGTGACATTTCCCCGAAGGGATAGACACAGGAACGAAGAAGGACACATGTCGGCCAGCCTAAGCGTTCCGGAGCAGTAGCAAGCTACCATGGCTCGGTGGAAACACTAGGAGACATTTCCCGGTAAGAGAGACTACTAAGGATAAACAACTAGATAGTCAGATCCCACACATACCAAGCATTTCATACACACAATATGCTCGATATGTGCAAATACAACAAGGCGTCACAACATGACTCTACAACACAAGTACTTTATTTAAGGCTCAGAGAGCCATACATAACATACACACAAGTACGGGTCACACGACCCAGCATTCAAGTCATACAGTCATACAAACCAACAGCAGAAGTAACTTGTCTGAGTACAGACAACTAGTAAAATAATAGAGGCTTGGAAAGCCTAGCTATATTACATGGTCCTTCACAGGCTCAGGATCACCACCTGGGCCTTAGCCTACTCATTGATGTCAACGTCTACGAAGAACCCATCAGAAGGGGTTGCAGCGTCTTCTGTAAAAATGTAAATTATAGCAACATGAGTACAAAGGTACTCAGCAAGACTTACATCAGATCCTACATACATGCACATTATCAAGAAGGGTTGGTGGAGTTGTTGTAGCAAGCCAGCTTTGACTCTTGGCTAGGCTATCCTACGAGACTCCAACTTGAAATGGGTTTGCGCACACGAGTCCACTACTCACCACTCCAATACACCACCGAGGATTCACCTCCGTCTTCCTATGAAAGAGCCATCCTCGGCACTCACACTTATCTTGAGGCTTTTAGTAGTTTCCATTTACTTGTCTATGAACTGTATAGGCAACCAAGTAGTCCTTTACCGCGGACGCGGCTATTCGAATAGATTATGTTAACCCTGCAGGGGTGTACTTCTTCATACATGTTTCCACCACTTAGCGTCTGCACACGACATGTGCTTGGCAGACTTCAAGCGAAAGCCGACGTGGGTGTAGACCACGACCTACCTAAACACCTAAGTCTCCAATCCAGGTTTATCGCCTATCCAGGTTCCATCCGCAGGGAGTCCGGCCGAGGTTTCCCATACGGCCCCGAACGATGTGTACACGGTTCCGTGACACCTAACGGGTGCCCGGTATTCCCGGCCACGTACCTACCGCATCACAGCCCACCCCTACGGCCAGCGCTGTCCACGGCCTCCAGTAGGCTACAAACACCAGAAACTACTTGCAACTCCTGGACAGAGAACTAGGGTGAATAAGAAGTCGAGCGGGGTCATATTTCAGGGCCCAATGCATGGTAGTAGCTGTATCTTAAATCACACATACAGATCTCAGTGCTTAAGGTCGGCTTCAATGAAACAACCCACCATGTACTCCTACATGGCCTCTCATCGACACCTTTACCAAAACGTGTTCACCACATCACTCTCATTACCGACATAATCATTTCACTCTAGTCCATCACCCAGATGAACCAGACCTGACACGACTCTAAGCATAGCAGGCATAGCAAGGTAGGAACAACACATACATATGGCTCAAACAACTCCTACACATGCTAGTGGGTTTCATCTAGTTACTGTGGCAATGATAGGTCATGCAGAGGAAATGGGTTCAACTACCGTAACACACAGCAGTTTGAAACGCGTTGTCTTAATGCAGTAAAAGAGAGCAGGAGCGAGAACATGGGATTGTATCGATATGATCAAATAGTTGGTTGCTTGCCTGATGGTTCGATGCACTGATACGGTTCTTCGCTAGGGTAATCACGGTACTCGTCGGAGGCAGAACCTGCCGCAAAGAACACCGATACACAACCATCACCAAACAATGTGTGACAATATGATGCATGCATGAAACATGGCAATATGAGTGTGTTGGGCTAATGCAACTAAGACCAGAAGGGTTTGAACCAATTTGAACCAAAGATTCAAATTTCAAACTCATACATGGCCCTTTAAAGTGTTTTACCTTGTTCTGCATTAAACATCAAGTTAACTTGTTTAATCATGCATGAAAATAGTACAGATGGATAGATTGGATTTTTGTGATCATTTTTCATATATAACTTGTCTGATTTGGAGTTACAGATTAAAAGTTATGAATTTTTGAAGTTTAAACTATATTCTGGAATTTCCTATATTAGAATAAATCCAGAAATTAATTTATTGCGTCAGCCATGCGTCAGGATGACATCAGGGTCAACGGGGACGTCCAGGTCAAACCTGACTGTGGGTCCAGGGTGTCGGGGTAATTAGATTAGTTAAAGTTTAATTAAAACTAAACCTATTTAATTAACAGGGCTGGGCCCCACCTGTCATTGACTCATCGGAGTCAACCAGGGCCCACCCGCGGTCAAACCCAGGTCAGCTACACCGGCGTTTAGCCGCCGGCGAGCACGACGCGGCGGCGGAAGTGGTTTTTGCCGTTCCGGCAACCAAACGAGTCGCGGAGGCCATCGGAGTGGAGCTGAGGAGGAGCCGCAGCTCTTGGTGGAGTCCGTTGGGGTCGGGGTGGCCGGAGTTGGCGCCGTCGACGACTTTGGCGGCCACCGGAGTTCGGCCGAAGGCGAAATTGACGCTAGAGGAGTCGGTGAGGTGCGGGGAGTAGCTGGTTAGGTGCTACGTGACGTGGTGAGCATGATGGACACCAGTTTGTGGCCGGAGGGTGATCGGGAGCACGTCGGCGACGAGCTCTGCGGTGGTGGGTGCGGTTGAGCTCCGGGAGGTCACTACACAGCTCGGGAGCAAGAAAAGAAGGGAGGGGAAGATGGCTAAGCTCACGGGGAGTTCGACGAAGCACTTGGTGCGGCCGGGGACGGGCCGGAGCGACGACGGCGTTGAAGGGGATCTCCGGCGACGGCGGTTCGGTCGAGGTCGATGCGGTGGGCTCGGGCCTTGCGAGCGCTCGGGGCTCGGCTTTCTCGAAGGAGAGGAGGGTGGCGGAGCTCCTGGACACGGCGGCACGGCGTGGGGTTGACGGAGGGCGTGGCTACGGCGAGGGGGTGGCGGCGATGGCATCGGCCATGGCGGGGGAGCGCGAGAGAGAGGAGTTGGGGGAGAATGGAGGTGTCCTGCGGGTTCACGGCGCGGCATGGAGTTCATCCATCCAGCCACGAGGCGAGGAGGTGAAGCAGGGCGACGGCCAGTTGCGTGGCGCACGCTGCGGCCGCCTTCGGGCACCTGCCTGCCTGCCTGGCCGGCAAGCAGCTTGCTGGAGCGGCGCTGGGCTGGGCCGGCAGGTGGGCCGGGTGCTGGGCGCCAGGTAAGTTTCCCTGTTACTCCCTGTTTTCTGTTTTTTTAATACTTCTGCAACTTTGTTGAATTATTCAAAATACTTAGGCAACTCCTAAAATTACCAAACTACTCCTGGTCCATAATTGGATTATTCCAACATGAAACATTTTAGTTTGGAGATATTTGAGCATTTGAATATTTTATATAATTTTAAATGCCCAAATTCAAATATTTATGATTTAATTCAAAGACCCTAAGATGACCTAGGAAAATGTGCATCACTTTTGGCAGAGGTTCTGAACCAAGACAAAAATGATGGGCATTTTAGAAGGGCATTTCAGGTTCATTGAAAAAGTTTTTAGTAAACCCTAGTTGGTTTCAGAGGGGGCTGGGGGTTCTATCATCCCCATTTCAGGTTTCTAATGAAAAAATAGACATGATGCAACACTCTAGTGCATGAACCAGCTAGGGTGTGACAACTCACCCCCACTCAAAAGAATCTCGTTCCGAGATTTGGGTTCCTCCGGGAAGAAGGCAGGATACTCGAGTCGAAGACGATCCTCCCTTTCCCAAGTTGCTTCATCCTCAGAATGGTGCGACCATTGAACTTTGAGAAACTTGATATTATGACGTCGAGTGGTACGCTCGGCCTGATCGAGGATACGAATGGGGTACTCTCGATACGTGAGATTATCTTGGAGATCAAGCGTTTCGTGGTCCACTCCACGGATAGGATCCGAGAAGCAACGCCTGAGTTGAGAAACGTGGAAGACATCATGGACTCTGGAGAGATGCGGAGGTAGTTCCAGCTGGTAGGCAACTTCTCCTCGTTTAGCGAGAATACGAAAAGGTCCAATGTAACGGGGAGCCAATTTGCCTTTGATACCGAAACGATGGGTTCCCTTCAGAGGAGTAACCCGAAGGTAAGCCTTCTCGTCAACCTCGAAAGTCATAGATTTATGTTTTCGGTCATATTGACTCTTTTGACGAGATTGGGCTGTTTTCAACTTTTCACGAACGATGCGAACTTGCTCTTATGCTTCCTGGATCATATCCGGGCCAAAGAATTGTCTTTCCCCGGTTTCTGACCAGTTAAGGGGTGTTCGACACCGTCGTCCATAGAGAACTTCAAAAGGGGCTTTACCCAAGCTAGATTGATAGCTGTTGTTGTAAGCAAATTCGGCAAATGGAAGGCATTTCTCCCAATCCATTCCGAATGAGATAACAGAGGCTCGAAGCATGTCTTCTAGGATCTGGTTGACGCGTTCTACCTGACCACTCGATTGAGGGTGGAAAGCGGTGCTAAAAGAAAGGCGGGTTCCCATAGCACTTTGGAAACTTTCCCAAAATCGAGAGGTGAAAAGACTTCCTCGATCCGAGTTAATTTCCAAAGGTACACCATGGAGAGATACTATTCAGGAGATGTATAGGTCTGCTAACTAACTAGCAGTTATACTCTCACGAACAGGTAAGAAATGGGCCACTTTGGAGAGACGATCGACAACGACGAAGATAGCATTATTCCCTCTCTTGGTCCTGGGAAAACCGGTAATGAAATCCATACCAATTTTATCCCATTTCCATTCAGGAATAGCTAGGGGTTGAAGGGTGCCAGCAGGCCGTTGATGCTCTGCTTTTACACGACGGCAGACGTCGCAATTAGCAATATACTGAGCAATTTCTCTCTTCATCCTAGTCCACCAGAACCTCTGGCGTAGGTCCTGATACATCTCAGTACTACCGGGATGAATGGTGAGAGGAGATTCATGAGCCTCCTTAAGGATCAACTGCCGTGGATGCTGGTTCTTGGGAACCACTAAACGGTTCTCAAAGTACACAACACCATGATCATTTGTGGAGAAACAACTAGCACCTCCGCTAGCAATGTTCTCCTTGATTTTAGATATTCCCTTATCTCGCTTTTGGGCAGCGATAATTTGATCCGTAAGAGTAGGTTTCGCCACCAAGGTGGAAAGAAATCCTTGAGGAACAATGTGAAGGTTAAGCTTCCGAAATTCCTCATGGAGAAGCGGTTGACTTTGTTGTAACATCAAGTTGTTACAATAAGATTTACGACTTAGTGCATCAGCCATGACGTTGGCTTTCCCTGGGGTGTAAGTTATTCCTAAGTCGAAATCTGTGATCAACTCGACCCAACGTCTTTGCCTGAGATTCAAATCCGGTTGGGTGAAGATGTACTTCAGACTTTGGTGATCAGTGAATATTTCACAACGATTACCGAGGAGGTAATGTCGCCAGGTTTTAAGTGCATAGACTACAGCTGCAAGCTCTAGATCATGAGTAGGATAATTCTCCTCATGTGGGTGCAATTGCCGTGAAGCGTAAGCAATTACATCTCGATCTTGCATGAGAATGCAACCTAGTCCTTGTCGCGAGGCGTCGCAGTAGATAACAAAGTCCTTAGAGAAGTCTGGCGGTACCAGTACGGGAGCAGAGGTCAGGCGTCTTTTCAGTTCCTGAAAGCTGTGCTCACATTGTGGAGTCCACTTGAACTTTTTATCTTTCTTGAGGAGTTCGGTTAGAGGTTTAGCAACTTTGGAGTTCTCGACAAAGCGACGACAATAGCTCGCTAGGCCAAGGAAACTCCGAATTTGCTTGACCGATTCAGGTGGAGTCCAATTGAGGACGGCTTGAACTCACTCAGGGTTAACAGCAATACCTTTACCAGATATTACATGACCCAGATAGGTCACTTCTGACAACCAAAATTCACATTTAGAGAATTTGGCATAAAGGCGATGCTCTCGAAGTTTCTTCAACACTAGCCTTAGATGTTCGGCATGTTCTTCCTCGTTCTTGGAGTAGATGAGTATATCATCGAGGTAAACCACGACGAATTTATCCAAATACTCCATGAAGATTGAGTTCATCAACCGAGAAAAAGTGGCTGGAGCGTTGGTTAAACCGAAGGACATGACGGTGTACTCGTATTGGCCATAACGAGTAACAAAGGCCGTTTTAGGAATGTCCCCGTTCCTGATTTTGATTTGATGGTAGCCCAACCTCAAATCCATTTTGGAGAAGACTGAGGATCCAGCGAGCTGATCATACAGGTCGTTGATCCTGGGAAGCGGATATTTGTTCTTGATTGTGACCAAATTGACAGGTCGATAATCTACAACCATCCGGTCCGTACCATCCTTCTTCTTGACGAAGAGGACGGGGCAAGCCCACGGAGATGAACTAGGTCGGATGAAACCCTTTTTCAAGGACTCATCGAGTTGTTTCTTAAGCTCGGCTAGTTCTAGTGGTGCCATCTTATAGGGTCTTCTAGCAATCGGGACGGTTCCTGGAATGAGGTCTATTACGAACTCAACATCCCTGTCGGGTGGAACACCTGGCAATTCCTCTGGGAAGACATCCGGAAAGTCACGGACTACCAGGACGTCCTCAAGGTCTGGCAAAGGGCTGGCGTTAAGAGAATATAATTGTCGCTTGGCTATTCGGGTCAAGACATTGACTATCTTCCCCGAAGGATGGGTGAGTTGAACAGTCCTAGAGAAGCAATCAATTTTGGCATGATGGGCTGACATCCAGTCCATACCCAAGATGATATTAATATCTGAAGATTTAAGAGCTATCAAAGATGCAAGGAAAACAAGTCTGTCGACTTGGATTTCATTTCCATGACTTACCCTGGAGGTTTGCCATCTAGAACCGGGAGTGGAAATTTCCATAGTGGATGGCATGTCACAAAATGCGGTGTTATGCAAGCGAGCATAGTTCTCGGATATAAATGAATGAGATGCTCCTGTATCGAAAAGAACAGATGCCGGGTGGCAATTAACAAGGAGCGTACCGAGAACGACGTTGGGATCCTCTTGATCTTCTTCGGCAGAGATACAGTTGACATGGCCACGTGTAGCGGTGGCCGGCTTGGCGTGGAACACTTTACCTGTCGGCTTGCCACGGCCAACAGCTTTAGCAGGTTGGTTGGGGTTGGTCTGGGGACACTCACGCATATAGTGGCCAGATTCCCCACACTTAAAGCAAGTCACGGAACTGGCGTGTGGAGGAGCATTGTTGGTTGGACCACCATAGGGCTTGGCTGGTGTAAACTGTTGAACGGGGCGAGGCGCCTGGAAGGATGGCCTCGGTGTGAACCTGGGTGGCCGGGCAGTGTTAGGCACCCACACGCGGCGCTTCTGAGGACCAGCACCGGATGAGGAACCCACGTCACGGCCATGCTTGCGTGTTGCGTCATAATTAGTCTGACCAGTCTCAGCACTGATGGCCTTGTTAACAAGCTTCTGAAAAGATGTGCACTCATGCAGACGGAGGTCGCGGCGAAGCTCAGGACTAAGTCCCTTACGGAACCTTGCTTGCTTCTTGGCATCAGTAGAAACTTCCTCAGTTGCATATCGTGCGAGGTTACCGAACTCCCTACTGTAAGCATCCACAGAGAGTCGGCCTTGAGTGAAACTGCAGAATTCCTCACGTTTACGGTCCATGAGACCCTCCGGAATGTGATGTTCACGGAAAGCCTCGCTGAATTCAGCCCAAGTAGTGACATGGCCCGCTGGGCACATAGCTCCATAATTCTCCCACCATAGACTGGCGGGGCCTTCAAGATGATATGCAGCAAAGGTGACCTTGTCAGCCTCAGCTACTAGCGCGGAACGCAGTTTGTGGGAAATACTGCGAAGCTAGTCATCAGCGTCGAGAGGCTCGACGGAGTGGTGGAACGTGGGTGGATGTAACTTGATGAAATCACTGAGTGACACCAAGTTATTTCTCTGATGGTGTGCTGTGTTCTGTTCAATACGCTCCAACAAACGGTTGGTCTCCCGCTTGTTTCTCTCGGCTTCCAGCATAACCTCGGCTAGGGAAGGAGGATGAGGCAGATTTGCATTCCTGACTTCACTGCCTTCGGCCTGCTCTTGAGGAGCAGGGTTATTGCGCGTGTTGACCATCCTAGGTAAACAAGACAATGATTTAGTCAGAATGATAAGATTCCGACATAGGATACAGAATGTAAGGAATAACTCGGAATGCAAGATGATCATCTGTATGACATGGTAGATACAGAAACTGCTTCTTTTATTCCATCGTCATACACACCATACAAGGTTTAGTACAAGACCAAACAAGGTACCATTACGGTGAAAAGAAGATTACATCTCATGGGAGGCACTCCGAGCTCCTATACATTATTTTTCTACACCTCCGGAAAGCGGTACAAACTAGGTCATATCCCACGAGTCACGCAGGACGATAGACGACACAGCTAGTACGAACTAGTGATACTACCACTAACTCAGACCGATCCGTAGTAGTCCTCGTAGAAGTCACCTCCATAGCCTGGAAGCTCAACATGATCATCCGGGAACAGACGATCTCGCGGAGCTTGTGGACCATAGGGGCTAGGATGAGGTCTTGGACCAACAGACGGTGGCCTGCGGGGACCACGAGGTGGGGTGATGCCTCCTACATCACGCCAACCCATCACGTCTGGCAGAGCAGATCTCACAGGATAGAGATCGCGCATATCCGAATATCCAGCTTGCACCGCCGGTGCAAACCGAGTCAAAGTGGCCCAATGGTCAGCACGGGTATTGAAAAGCTCTAGCCTCAAGGCCCGATTTTCACGGTCCTTATCCTCGAGCATCTCAGCAGTGGTGCGAGTCCGTGAATCCTCCTGAGTGGGGTCAGCATAGATAGCCTGGAGATACCCTTGTGCTCCCGGAAGTGATGCTGGCATATACCGGAAATCAGAGTCCCGAAATAGGCCAGTCCTGACTCGCATGATGGTCATCATAGAATAGGCGGCGTCCTGCACAGCCATCTCAATAGTAACCCCGAGTCCATAGGAGCAGTGAAGGGGCTCGGTGGATCCAGGATAAGATGGAAATATCCTGACAGTGCAGAGATACTGGCTTTGATTAAAGTCTCGAAATTGCTCCTCGACCGTGTACTCAGGATACCAACGGTATCCAGCCTCAGTCATTACCCTGACCAACATGGCGGTATGGCCGGGTACATCTAGGCATCGAGTCAGGCGAACCACTTGATTGAGGTCGCGAGTGGCCATCTGAAAGCACAACCATAATGCAAAGGCATTAGAATTTCTAGCAAAATTTCGGCAGCATAACAGCTGTAATTCCTCAAGAAGGATTTTGAGACATTTGACAAAGTATTTCATACACACTCAACAACATCATATCAAAGTTCTGAGTCCATCCCAACAACATAATGTGGTAGTAGAACTGAACTAGGCTTGTATCCATCAAACCTATAAGGTACTACTGATTAGTAACACGTGAACCTGATAGAGAGAAAAGATCCTAATTCCTTAACCCCCGGTGGAAGAATAGACTGACTCAGATCAGAATGTCATAAGATAAAGGAGTAAAAAGAGCCTTACGTTCCAACCCACAAACAATCCCCCTACATATAACTAAAGAATTTCTAGACTCAACATCGACCAGTTTGACTTGGAGAACCTACAGGCAGTCCGGCTCTGATACCAACGCTGTCAGGACCCCGACTCGATGCCACATAGGTCTAGCATGTAACACCTCATATCACTTTGCGGCCTCACGCACGGTATCCCATGGGTGTCGTCTTACCTTTGCCCGGGACCGTTTGTGCCTATTGGCACACGTATATGATAGTGTCGCTAGCACCCATATGATAAGGAGCCCGGGCTGACATGGCTAGTCGTAAACCCAAAGTGGCACAAACTTACAGGGACAGGCATCCATGACCCAGCAACGAACGTGTCGGTCATCAGCAAGTGGGTCCGGGCTGTAGCACTGGGCTAGCAGGACTCCGGTAAACCGGGCTGTAGCGGGCTAACAGGACTCCGGTACTTAGTGCGTGACATTTCCCCGAAGGGACAGACACAGGAACGAAGAAGGACACATGCCGGCCAGCCTAAGCGTTCCGGAGCAGTAGCAAGCTACCATGGCTCGGTGGAAACACTAGGAGACATTTCCCGGTAAGAGAGACTACTAAGGATAAACAACTAGATAGTCAGATCCCACACATACCAAGCATTTCAATCATACACACAATATGCTCGATATGTGCAAATACAACAAGGCATCACAACATGACTCTACGACACAAGTACTTTATTTAAGGCTCAGAGAGCCATACATAACATACACACAAGTACGGGTCACACGACCCAGCATTCAAGTCATACAGTCATACAAACCAACAGCGGAAGTAACTTGTCTGAGTACAGACAACTAGTAAAATAAAAGAGGCTTGGAAAGCCTAGCTATACTACATGGTCCTTCACAGGCTCAGGATCACCACCTGGGCCTTAGCCTACTCATTGATGTCAACGTCTACGAAGAACCCATCAGAAGGGGTTGCAGCGTCTTCTGTAAAAATGTAAATTATAGCAACATGAGTACAAAGGTACTCAGCAAGACTTACATCAGATCCTACATACATGCACATTATCAAGAAGGGTTGGTGGAGTTGTTGCAGCAAGCCAGCTTTGACTCTTGGCTAGGCTATCCTACGAGACTCCAACTTGAAATGGTTTTGCGCACACGAGTCCACTACTCACCACTCCAATACACCATCGAGGATTCACCTCCGTCTTCCTACGGAAGAGCCATCCTCGGCACTCACACTTATCTTGAGGCTTTTAGTAGTTTCCATTTACTTGTCTATGAACTGTATAGGCAACCAAGTAGTCCTTTACCGCGGACGCGGCTATTCGAATAGATTATGTTAACCCTGCAGGGGTGTACTTCTTCATACATGTTTCCACCACTTTGCATCTGCACACGACATGTGCTCGGCAGACTTCAAGCGAAAGCCGACGTGGGTGTAGACCACGACCTACCTAAACACCTAAGTCTCCAATCCAGGTTTATCGCCTATCCAGGTTCCATCTGCAGGGAGTCCGGCCGAGGTTTCCCATACGGCCCCGAACGACGTGTACAGGGTTCCGTGACACCTAACGGGTGCCCGGTGTTCCCGGCCATGTACCTACCGCATCACAGCCCACCCCTACGGTCAGCGCTGTCCACGGCCTCCAGTAGGCTACAAACACCAGAAACTACTTGCAACTCCTGGACAGAGAACTAGGGTGAATAAGAAGTCGAGCGGGGTCATATTTCAGGGCCCAATGCATGGTAGTAGCTGTATCTTAAATCACACATACAGATCTCAGTGCTCAAGGTCGGCTTCAATGAAACAACCCACCATGTACTCCTACATGGCCTCTCATCGATACCTTTACCAAAACGTGTTCACCACATCACTCTCATTACCGACATAATCATTTCACTCTAGTCCATCACCCAGATGAACCAGACCTGACACGACTCTAAGCATAGCAGGCATAGCAAGGTAGGAACAACACATACATATGGCTCAAACAACTCCTACACATGCTAGTGGGTTTCATCTAGTTCCTATGGCAATGACAGGTCATGTAGAGGAAATGGGTTCAACTACCGTAACACACAGCAGTTTGAAACGTGTTGTCTTAATGCAGTAAAAGAGAGCAGGAGCGAGAACATGGGATTGTATTGATATGATCAAATAGTTGGTTGCTTGCTTGATGGTTCGATGCACTGATACGGTTCTTCGCTAGGGTAATCACGGTACTCCTCGGAGGCAGAACCTGCCGCAAAGAACACCGATACACAACCATCACCAAACAATGTGCGACAATATGATGCATGCATGAAACATGGCAATATGAGTGCGTTGGGCTAATGCAACTAAGACCAGAAGGGTTTGAACCAATTTGAACCAAGGATTCAAATTTCGAACTCATACATGGCCCTTTAAAGTGTTTTACTTTGTTCTGCATTAAACATCAAGTTAACTTGTTTAATCATGCATGAAAATAGTACAGATGGATAGATTGGATTTTTCTGATCATTTTTCATATATATAACTTGTCTGATTTGGAGTTACAGATTAAAAGTTATGAATTTTTGAAGTTTAAACTATATTCTGGAATTTCCTATATTAGAATAAATCCAGAAATTAATTTATTGCGTCAGCCATGCGTCAGGATGATGTCAGGGTCAACGGGGACGTCCAGGTCAAACCTGACTGTGGGTCCAGGGTGTTAGGGTAATTAGATTAGTTAAAGTTTAATTAAAACTAAACCTATTTAATTAACAGGGCTGGGCCCCACCTGTCATTGACTCATCGGAGTCAACCAGGGCCCACCCGCGGTCAAACCCAGGTCGGCTACACCGGCGTTTAGTCGCCGGCAAGCCCGACGCGGCGGCGGAAATGGTTTTTGCCGTTCCGGCAACCAAACGAGTCGCGGAGGCCATCGGAGTGGAGCTGAGGCAGAGCCGCAGCTCTTGGTGGAGTCCGTTGGGCTCGGGGTGGCCGGAGTTGGCGCCGGCGACGACTTTGGCGGCCACCGGAGTTCGGCCGAAGGCGAACTTGACGCTAGAGGGGTCGGTGAGGTGCGGGGAGTAGCTGGTTAGGTGCTACGTGACGTGGTGAGCATGATGGACACCAGTTTGTGGCCGGAGGGTGACCGGGAGCACGTCGGCGACGAGCTCCGCGGCGGTGGGTGCGGTTGAGCTCTGGGAGGTCACTACACAGCTCGGGAGCAAGAAAAGAAGGGAGGGGAAGATGGCTAAGCTCACGGGGAGTTCGACGAAGCACTTGGTGCGGCCGGGGACGGGCCGGAGCGACGACGGCGTTGAAGGGGATCTCCGGCGACGGCGGTTCGGTCGAGGTCGATGCGGTGGGCTCGGGCCTTGCGAGCGCTCGAGGCTCGGCTTCCTCGAAGGAGAGGAGGGTGGCGGAGCTCCTGGACACGGCGGCACAGCGTGGGGTTGAAGGAGGGCGTGGCTACGGCGAGGGGGTGGCAGCGATGGCGTCGGCCATGGCGGGGGAGCGCGAGAGAGAGGAGTTGGGGGAGAATGGAGGTGTCCTGCGGGTTCACGGCGCGGCGTGGAGTTCATCCATCCAGCCACGAGGCGAGGAGGTGAAGCAGGGCGACGGCCAGCTGCGTGGCGCACGCTGCGGCCGCCGTCGGGCACCTGCCTGCCTGCCTGGCCGGCAAGCAGCTCGCTGGAGCGGCGCTGGGCTGGGCCGGCAGGTGGGCCGGGTGCTGGGCGCCAGGTAAGTTTCCCTGTTACTCCCTGTTTTATGTTTTTTTAATACTTCTGCAACTTTGTTGAATTATTAAAAATACTTAGGCAACTCCTAAAATCACCAAACTACTCCTGGTCCATAATTGGATTATTTCCAACATGAAACATTTTAGTTTGGAGATATTTGAGCATTTGAATATTTTATATAATTTTAAATGCCCAAATTCAAATATTTATGATTTAATTCAAAGACCCTAAGATGACCTAGGAAAATGTTCATCACTTTTGGCAGAGGTTCTTAACCAAGACAAAAATGATGGGCATTTTAGAAGGGCATTTCAGGTTCATTGAAAAAGTTTTTAGTAAACCCTAGTTGGTTTCAGAGGGGGCTGGGGGTTCTTTCATCCCCATTTCAGGTTTCTGATGAAAAAAATAGACATGATGCAACACTCTAGTGCATGAACCAGCTAGGGTGTGACAACTCACCCCCACTCAAAAGAATCTCGTCCCGAGATTTGGGTTCCTCCGAGAAGAAGGCGGGATACTCGAGTCGAAGACGATCCTCCCTTTCCCAAGTTGCTTCATCCTCAGAATGGTGCGACCATTGAACTTTGAGAAACTTGATATTATGACGTCGAGTGGTACGCTCGGCCTGATCGAGGATACGAATGGGGTACTCTCGATACATGAGATTATCTTGGAGATCAAGCGTTTTGTCAGGACCCCGATCCTAAGTCACACCGATCTAGCATGTAACACATCATATCACTTTGCGGCCTCACGCACGGTATTCCCACGGGTGCCACCTTACCTGGCCCGGGACCGTTTGCGCCTTTTGGCTCACGTATATGATTGTGTCGCTAGCATCCATATGACAAAGAACCCGGCCTGACATGGCTAGTCGTGAACCCAAAGTGGCACTAACTTACAGGGACAGGCATCCATGACCCAACATCGAACGTGTCGGTCATCGGCGAGTGAATCCAGGCTGTAGCACTGGGCTAGCAGGACTCCGGTGAACCGGGCTGTAGCGGGCTAGCAGGACTCCGGTATTCATCGCATGACATTTCCCCGAAGGGACAGACACAGGAACGAAGAAGGACACATGCCGGCCAGCCTAAGTGTTCCGGAGCAGTAGCAAGCTACCATGGCTCCGTGGAAACACTAGGAGACATTTCCCGGTAAGAGAGGCTACCAAGGATAAACAACTAGGTAGTCAGATCCCACACATACCAAGCATTTCAATAACATACACACAATATGCTCGATATGTGCCAATACAACATGGCATCACAACATGACTCTACAACTCAAGTATTTATTCAATAGGCTCCGAGGAGCGAGATATTACAAACATGGGTCTCATGACCCAACAATCAGAGCATACAAGTCAAAGCACAAGCGGAAGCTATCATGTCTGAGTACAGACATCTATGAATGAAAAAGGCCGAGAAGCCTGACTATCTACCAGATTCTGCCGAGGGCACAAGATCGTAGCTAAGGTAACAAGCTAAACGTCGAAGTCCAAGCGGAACTACTAGTGAGACTGAAGTCTCTCTGCAAAACATAAAATAGGCAAACGTGAGTACAAATGTACCCAGCAAGACTTACATCAGATCTATCTACATATGCATCATTATCAACAAAGGGGATGGTGGGGTTTAACTGCAGCAAGCCAGCTTTGACTCGGTGGCTATCCTGAACTACGACTGCAAGTAACTCTTTTGAAGTGGCGCACACGAGTCCACATATTCACCAACCAATACACCACTATGGATCCGCTCCCGTCTCCCTACGAGAACGCCATCCATAACACTCACGCTTATCTTGCGTATTTTAGAGTATCCACTTTCACTTGTCTATGAACTGTACAAGGGGTCCACGTTTCCATATCCGAGGAATCCGGCTATTCGAATAGATAATAATAACCCTGCAGGGGTGTACTTCTTCACACACGCTCTCGCCACTTACCGCCCTGTACACGTCATGTACCTCGGCAACCTTCAAGCGGAAGCCGGGCGAGGGAGTCGGCCACGACCTGACTAACCGAACAAGTCTCTCGTCCAGGTTTATCGCCTATTCGGGTTCCATCCGCAAGGAGATCCGGCCGGGGTGTCGCTCACGGCCCCAAACGATGTGAGCAGGGTTCCCAAGCCCACCAACCGGGTGCCACTTGGTACACCGTGCCACTGTGCCTAGTCTGTCCCAAGCCCACCTGTACCGGGTGCCACTTGGTAGACTACTAACACTACCTACAAACACCAGAAACTAGTTGCAACTCCTGGACAGAGATCATGTTGATTAATAAGTCGAGAGGGGCACTTAAGCATTCCAATGTGTGGTAGTAGCTGGTCATGGATCACAAACACAGAACTCAGTTCCTAAGGACGGCTGCAATGAGACAACCCACCATGTACTCCTACATGGCCTCTCACCGCTACCTTTACCAAATCGTGTTCACACACTTAGCTCACACACATGGGGACATGTTCACACGCCTCTGATTCATCCCCGATGAATCAGACCTGACTCAACTCTAAGCAGTAGCAGGCATGACGAACAAACATGAATGAGTAGGCACATCAGGGCTCAAACAACTCCTACTCATGCTAGTGGGTTTCATCTATTTACTGTGGCAATGACAGGTCATGCAAAGGATAAAGGGGTTCAGCTACCGCAGCAAGTAACAAATATGTCGTTGTTGTCCTAATGCAGTAAAAGAGAGCAGGAGCGAGAGAGTGGGATTGTATCGGAATGAACAAGGGGGTTTTGCTTGCCTGGCACTTCTGAAGATAACATTGAGTCTTCATCAGTGTCAACGATCACATCGTCGGTATCACATCTATCGAGAGGGGACAAATACCGGCAACACAGAAGGAAACACAATCAATGCAATGCACAATATGATGCATGATCATGACATGGCAAAATGAATGTGTTTTGGGCTAATGCATCTAGCAACAAGTTAAATGGAGTTGGTTTGAACCCTAGGTTCAAGTTCAAACTCCACATGTGATTATTTAAATGCTATTAATGTGATTTGTGCTAAACAGCAGCTATAAGTTGTTCTAACATGCATGAGAATGGTACAGATGGATTCCTTGAATTTTTCTGATAATTTTTCATATATAAATTATTTAATTTGGAGTTACGGTTAATTTTCTATGATTTATTGAAGTTTAGGGCATTTTCTAGAATTTCCTGATTATTTTTAAATCCAGAAAATACTTATTGCGTCAGCCCCACGTCACGGTGACGTCAGCAGGGTCAACTGGGCGCCCCAGGTCAAACCTGACCAGTGGGGTCCACTGGTCAGTGATCCAGTCAACTAACCAGGTTAGTTAGCCCTAACTAACTTAGTTAGCCGGGCGGGGCCCGCATGTCAGTGGCCTATCTAATTAGCTAACTTAATTAACGCTAACTAATCTGACCCTAATCAAGCAGGCACCTGGGCCCACACGTCAGGGGCTCAAACCCCGGGTCAAACCCGCCGGAGTTGACCCGCGGCTTGTCGCCGGCGACGCCAGCAACGGAGGAGGGCGTCGGAAACACTCCTTCGGCGACCAAATCGGCGACTGAGGGGCCCTACGCGTAGCTGGGAGTCGCCCGCATCCATCTGTGCAAACGGCAGGGGCTGAGGTGGCCCGAGCTCACCGGAACGGGGCCCGCGGTGGCGACCGGAGTTCGGGCCAGCACGGGCACTGGGCTACGCTTGGCGAGCGAGCGAGCTGAGAGGCTGGGCGGGCTCCTGGGAGATCCACGAGCTCGAGGTCGTGCTCGGACGCGAGTTCGGTGACCTACAACGACGGCGGCGACAGGCGTGAGGGCGGTGAGCTTCCGCCGCGGTGGCCAGGGGGGATAGAGGAGGGATTCAACGGCGGGGAGAGAGGGGTTGGGAGCAGGAGCTCACAGCGGGTGCAGCGGTGGCCTCGGCGAGCTCGGGGAGGCACCGGAGCTCGCGAATCCTCGAAAGTTCGCCGGCGGCCGAAGGTTGGGGGCGAGCTTGAGGGCGACACTGCAGGGCTTCCGGAGGGCCGTGGATCGGTGGGGAGGAAGAGGGGGTCGGGGCGGAGCTCCCTGGGGCGTCGGTGAGGCGTGGGGTGGCCGGTAGCCACGGTGGCTCTCGTCGGTGGCGGCGGCTCCGTTCGGGTTCGGGCGAGAGAGAGGGAGCAGAGGGGCGGGGCCTCGAGGAAGAGTGAGAGGGGTCCGAGGGGGTGGCGTGGCGCACCTAGCGACGTCCAGGAGCAAGCGGCAAGCATGAGGTGGCCGGCGCGTGCGCGCGCGCATCGGGCACACGCCCTCCTGCCTACTGGCAGGAGGTTGAAGACGGTGGCGACTGCGGTGGGCTGGGCCGCACAGTGCTGGAGCAGCACAGGAGCTGGGCCGGCTCTGGTGGGCTGCACGGGTGAGGCCAGGTAAGTTTCTGTTCTTTTTTTTTTATTTTTTTCTCTCTTCTGTTTTGTTTTTTTATTTAATCTTTTGCCACTGTTTTGAAATAAAACAAATTCAAAAACAGTGACAAAATTCCCCTGAACATTTTATTTAGCACAATGGAATTATACCAAAGCACATAAAAATGTTTCAGTTATTTGAACATATATTCAGTAATATTTGGATATAAGTTCAAATTCAAGATAGTATTGATTTAAATTCAAAGTCCCAAAATAAATCCTTTTAAAATGTTCATTATTTTTGGTTTAGATCAAAACCCTTGCCAAAAATATTAAACATCTAAGAAAACATTTTGGAACAATGAATGAGATTTTAGGGTTTCTGCCCTTCTTTTATTTAGGGTTTTGAGGCTTCTGACTTCCTTAGTTCAAATTTTAGAATTTAAACATGATGCACACATGAAGCTAGCCTAGAGCATTACCAGAAGCTAGGGATGTGACAACTCACCCCCACTAAACAAGAATCTCGTCTCGAGATTCAAGCGTAGGGTAGGATGAAGGGGAAACGCAAACTAGTACAATCTTCACGATCCAGGTTGCACTTCATAGGAACGTTGATTCGATCACCATCTTTGTCTTGTCGTCTTGCTCTGAGAAATCCTGCCAACATAACATGGAGAGAAGAAGGAGACTCTAGAAGGGTCGATCTTCTTGAAGATCGAACAACTCAGGATTAACTCACGGAATGAGACATAGAACCATCTCTCGGGTTGAAACACGAGATACACATCAAGAGGGGTGGAAAGAGACGGATGATGAAGGTTCACTAGGTAGACAACAATTTCACGCTTAAGAAGGTGGTAAACGATTGTCAACGTAGCGAGGAGTTGAGTTGCCATGATACCATAACGATACACCTTAGGGAAGGTGACTCGTAGAGATATCCCCTTAAGTGGCAAAAAGAATTACTTTTGATTCAGAGATCATTGAAACTCTTTAAACCAGCCTAAGACAATTCTCGAGTGATCGTTTGGAGGGGGTCGGTAGAATGGCATACTCAAACTTGGATGATGTGGATTACCTTGTTGAAGACAACGTAATGGATGAATTTGCTTATCACCGGAAATGGAAGAGACCCATGGTAGAATGGCACAATGGCGGTGCAAGCTGGGAACAAAATGCAAATGCTGGGAATGATTCTAGTAACTGGGAAAGAACCCAACACTAGAGAGTTAATTCACTGTTTGAATAGGTCATAGCATTGCCGAGGGAACTGAGAGCAAACCCAGTTAGTGCCGATGATAACACGTAGCGCTTGTGCGTGCTCTCAAGAACTTGAGCAATTCCATATCCATCAAGGTTTTACCAACATCCGTGTCAAGGGTCCGGTAACACAACCTACTACCATGATGGCTAAAGATGGATGATGCAGACGCAAAGGAAGATAACACCTTCTCAGACTTCACCCTAGCGAGGCCAAGGAAACAAAATCTGGATGATCGACCGAGAGACATTTAGCACTCCGCTTCTAATGTTCTCCTTGACGTGCTAGTGTAACCCAATCATAGATATGGTTTGCTAACTAGAACATCAAGTAAAGGTCGGACTTCGGGATCTCGAAATCCATAGGGGCAACTAGGGAGTAAATCCTACGAAATCCCTATGGGGAGGTGGCCAACTTCCTCAAACAAGATACTACAATGATAGGTCTTCCGGCTGGGTGTGTTGGCCACGACATTCACTTTACCGGTTATCGAGGGACCAATATTATAGTTCTTGGGAAATGTTCCAACCATCATATCTGCCTGAGATTCAGATCTGGTTGGTGTCAGGATATTCCAGACTCATCGAGTCTAGGAAGAAAATGAAAGTTTGCAACACAAATCGACGAGATGACGTTGCGAGATTCTTGGGAAATGAACTACGATAGCAAGCTCCAAAACATGAGCTGGTTCTGCTACACATGTGTGAACACGCTGCCTCAGACAAACATGATCACATGGTAGTCTTACAATAAAACACTACCGAGTTCTGGTTGGGAACCATCAGCGAGGTTATCGAAGTTCTTTCATAAGTCCGGATTAGCTCTTATGAAGATACTCCTTCTCCTTGAACAAATCAGTCAGTGGCTTGGTGTGCTAGGATATACATATGGAATGAAGATGATCAGTCTAACAGACCATAGAATTCTTCGCACGTGCATGACCGACTTGGGATGATTCCAAAGGAGAAAAAACAAACTTTCTCGAATTCACGACGGCAGTTTACATCAAAATGCACGTGAATCAAAGGAAGTCACTCCTTTCATCAAACAAGTACTTCATGAGCTAGCATGAAGAAAATGCTTTCAAAAGTTTCCAACACTAACTTAATGTTCAACAACATCATGGAGGAGATAAGGATGTTGTCAATGGACTCAACAACAACTCATCGGAATTTCCATATCACTGGACTTCCACCATCGTGTGAACACGGTGATAGTATTGGTCAGACCCAAAAGATATAATGGTGTATGCTCGAGGGATCAACCACGAGGAAGACAACATTACGAGCATCGTTGGTTCTGACTTGATTTGACGATAGCCCACATTCAAATCAAAGGATTGATAAGACGATAGGTCCAGCAACTGATCACAGGGACCAATCGATGAAGATATCATCTTTCTTCAACACACACTACACAAGAATATCCCTTTGGAACGAACTAAGTCAGGCAAGCTTTTATCTTCCAACTCTCCAAGTTGTCGTTTAGCTTAACCAACTAGCTCAGGGGTATCCAACACGGATTCTTGGAGAAAGGGTGGTTTACAATAAACCAACTTGATCACGAGCTCAACATAGCGGTCAGGTGACAACCTGGTAGTACTTCCGAGAAGATCTTCGGAAAATCACGAACCACCGATATGTTACTAAGCTCGAGAACAATCTTGCTTTTTGGGGCAAGACGATATGATCAAATGAGTGAGGACTTGACAAGATCCTAACTCATCAATTGAAGGGTGCACCAAAATAAGGACTAGGTAGCACGATTAGTCTTAGAAGGATGATTCCAATAACCAACACACTAAGAATGAAATTATTGTCCTTTAACTACCAAGCAACGAGGTTGCTGGGAGTATTGATTTCGCACATCACAATTCATTTGTCGGTATTCCGGTTGCATCAACACGAGGGCCGAGGAATGACTAATGATGGTGAGAAGTATCACTACGTCAAAATTTATGAGAGTTGGTGCAGTTCTCATGACAATTCTGACATAAAGGGGGTAATACTCCAAGGTAGAACAGAACCAAAGGCTGGATTGGCATTTGATCTGCGGAATACAACTGCTTTGACCCAATCCTAGATATGGATGAGGTACTGGAGTTTGTTTCTCCTATCATTCTACGATAGAATGGCTTGACGGACCACAAGAGTAATAGGCATTGATAAACGAACGCACGCATACTCTTGACTATCAATTGATAGGAGAGGGTCAGAGGACAACTAAAGAGGGACAACTCAAAGGAACATACGATTTTCTGAGTTGTGGATGCATGGTTTAGCATGTCGAACGAAGTTCAACATAATTCTTCCGGATAACCCATGCAGAAAGGTAGAACTGGCAGAGTCACGATATATGAATGGAGAACTCCTCAAGAATAATCCTGTTGTGATCTTTTGATCCAACAAACTTCTGCCAAAATGGTTCGTGGTATTTGGAAGAACGATATACCATGGACCTCGAGGACTATCGCAAAGATTACTAATATCCTAAAGGCACTAGCAATTACTATCAACATGAAGTAGGTAGAGTGAATCTCGGGTTCAGAACCCAGGAGTAGAATACCTACTACTAAGTAGCATCACGGGATGCTTTCGAGAATAAAGGCCAGAATCTCACACTGGGAACACAAAACATTGCTAGATTACTAGGTGACTCCCTAAACACCTAGGGCCATAATAGTAACTCCAACATAATGTCAAGGCAATAGAATACCTCAACTCAACAATTAGTGTGATTGAGCTGGCATAAAGGAGCATCGAAACCAAAGGGAAAGGATTTTGCAAGTGCATCAGACTGTTTAGAAACCTGGAATAACTCGGACAGCATAACGGCTGTAAATGCTCAGAAACGATTTGAGACATTCACAAAAATGGTGGCATAACCACTCAGAAGCACAATATTAAGGTTTCGAGATCAACAATTAACATACGGAAGTAGTAGGAACTGAACGGAGACTTAAATCCAACAGTCTTATAAGTCTACGGATTAGCAACACGTGATCCTGATAGAAAGAAGAGAAAGCCTAGTTCTTAATCCCCGTAGAGGAGAAGATGATGACTCAGATCAGAAGGCCATGAGGTATAAGGAGTAAAAAGAGTCTTACGTTCCATCCCACAATCAATTCCCTTATATAACTAAAGAATTTCTAGACTCAACTTCGACCAGTTTGGCTTGGTAATCCTATAGGCAGTCAAGCTCTGATACCAAAACTGTCAGGACCCCGATCCTAAGTCACACCGATCTAGCATGTAACACATCATATCACTTTGCGGCCTCACGCACGGTATTCCCATGGGTGCCACCTTACCTGGCCCGGGACCGTTTGCGCCTTTTGGCTCACGTATATGATTGTGTCGCTAGCATCCATATGACAAAGAACCCGGGCTGACATGGCTAGTCGTGAACACAAAGTGGCACTAACTTACAGGGACAGGCATCCATGACCCAACATCGAACGTGTCGGTCATCGGCGAGTGAATCCAGGCTGTAGCACTGGGCTAGCAGGACTCCGGTGAACCGGGCTGTAGCGGGCTAACAGGACTCCGATATTCATCGCATGACATTTCCCCGAAGGGACAGACACAGGAACGAAGAAGGACACATGCCGGCCAGCCTAAGTGTTCCGGAGCAGTAGCAAGCTACCATGGCTCCGTGGAAACACTAGGAGACATTTCCCGGTAAGAGAGGCTACCAAGGATAAACAACTAGGTAGTCAGATCCCACACATACCAAGCATTTCAATAACATACACACAATATGCTCGATATGTGCCAATACAACATGGCATCACAACATGACTCTACAACTCAAGTATTTATTCAATAGGCTCCGAGGAGCGAGATATTACAAACATGGGTCTCATGACCCAACAATCAGAGCATACAAGTCAAAGCACAAGCGGAAGCTATCATGTCTGAGTACAGACATCTATAAATGAAAAAGGCTGAGAAGCCTGACTATCTACCAGATTCTGCCGAGGGCACAAGATCGTAGCTAAGGTAACAAGCTAAATGTCGAAGTCCAAGCGGAACTACTAGTGAGACTGAAGTCTCTCTGCAAAACATAAAATAGGCAAACGTGAGTACAAATGTACCTAGCAAGACTTACATCAGATCTATCTACATATGCATCATTATCAACAAAGGGGATGGTGGGGTTTAACTGCAGCAAGCCAGCTTTGACTCGGTGGCTATCCTGAACTACGACTGCAAGTAACTCTTTTGAAGTGGCGCACACGAGTCCACATATTCACCAACCAATACACCACTATGGATCCGCTCCCGTCTCCCTACGAGAACGCCATCCATAGCACTCATGCTTATCTTGCGTATTTTAGAGTATCCACTTTCACTTGTCTATGAACTGTACAAGGGGTCCACGTTTCCATATCCGAGGAATCCGGCTATTCGAATAGATAATAATAACCCTGCAGGGGTGTACTTCTTCACACACGCTCTCGCCACTTACCGCCCTGTACACGTCATGTACCTCGGCAACCTTCAAGCGGAAGCCGGGCGAGGGAGTCGGCCACGACCTGACTAACCGAACAAGTCTCTCGTCCAGGTTTATCGCCTATTCGGGTTCCATCCGCAAGGAGATCCGGCCGGGGTGTCGCTCACGGCCCCAAACGATGTGAGCAGGGTTCCCAAGCCCACCAACCGGGTGCCACTTGGTACACCGTGCCACTGTGCCTAGTCTGTCCCAAGCCCACCTGTACCGGGTGCCACTTGGTAGACTACTAACACTACCTACAAACACCAGAAACTAGTTGCAACTCCTGGACAGAGATCATGTTGATTAATAAGTCGAGAGGGGCACTTAAGCATTCCAATGTGTGGTAGTAGCTGGTCATGGATCACAAACACAGAACTCAGTTCCTAAGGACGGCTGCAATGAGACAACCCACCATGTACTCCTACATGGCCTCTCACCGCTACCTTTACCAAATCGTGTTCACACACTTAGCTCACACACATGGGGACATGTTCACACGCCTCTGATTCATCCCCGATGAATCAGACCTGACTCAACTCTAAGCAGTAGCAGGCATGACGAACAAACATGAATGAGTAGGCACATCAGGGCTCAAACAACTCCTACTCATGCTAGTGGGTTTCATCTATTTACTGTGGCAATGACAGGTCATGCAAAGGATAAAGGGGTTCAGCTACCGCAGCAAGTAACAAATATGTCGTTGTTGTCCTAATGCAGTAAAAGAGAGCAGGAGCGAGAGAGTGGGATTGTATCGGAATGAACAAGGGGGTTTTGCTTGCCTGGCACTTCTGAAGATAACATTGAGTCTTCATCAGTGTCAACGATCACATCGTCGGTATCACATCTACCGAGAGGGGACAAATACCGGCAACACAGAAGGAAACACAATCAATGCAATGCACAATATGATGCATGATCATGACATGGCAAAATGAATGTGTTTTGGGCTAATGCATCTAGCAACAAGTTAAATGGAGTTGGTTTGAACCCTAGGTTCAAGTTCAAACTCCACATGTGATTATTTAAATGCTATTAATGTGATTTGTGCTAAACAGCAGCTATAAGTTGTTCTAACATGCATGAGAATGGTACAGATGGATTCCTTGAATTTTTCTGATAATTTTTCATATATAAATTATTTAATTTGGAGTTACGGTTAATTTTCTATGATTTATTGAAGTTTAGGGCATTTTCTAGAATTTCCTGATTATTTTTAAATCCAGAAAATACTTATTGCGTCAGCCCCACGTCACGGTGACGTCAGCAGGGTCAACTGGGCGCCCCAGGTCAAACCTGACCAGTGGGGTCCACTGGTCAGTGACCCAGTCAACTAACCAGGTTAGTTAGCCCTAACTAACTTAGTTAGCCGGGCGGGGCCCGCATGTCAGTGGCCTATCTAATTAGCTAACTTAATTAACGCTAACTAATCTGACCCTAATCAAGCAGGCGCCTGGCCCACGCGTCAGGGGGTCAAACCCCGGGTCAAACCCGCCGGAGTTGACCCGCGGCTTGTCGCCGGCAACGCCAGCAACGGCGGAGGGCGTCGGAAACACTCCTTCGGCGACCAAATCGGCGACTGAGGGGCCCTACGCGTAGCTAGGAGTCGCCCGCATCCATCTGTGCAAACGACAGGGGCTGAGGTGGCCCGAGCTCACCGGAACGGGGCCCGCGGCGGCGACCGGAGTTCGGGCTAGCACGGGCACTGGGCTACGCTTGGCGAGCGAGCGAGCTGAGAGGCTGGGCGGGCTCCTGGGAGATCCACGAGCTCGAGGTCGTGCTCGGACGCGAGTTCGGTGACCTGCAACGACGGCGGCGACAGGCGTGACGGCGGTGAGCTTCCGCCGCGGTGGCCAGGGGGGATAGAGGAGGGATTCAACGGCGGGGAGAGAGGGGTTGGGAGCAGGAGCTCACAGCGGGTGCAGCGGTGGCCTCGGCGAGCTCGGGGAGGCACCGGAGCTCGCGAATCCTCGAAAGTTCGCCGGCGGCCGAAGGTTGGGGGCGAGCTTGAGGGCGACGCTGCCGGGCTTCCGGAGGGCCGTGGATCGGTGGGGAGGAAGAGGGGGTCGGGGCGGAGCTCCCTGGGGCGTCGGTGAGGCGTGGGGTGGCCGGTAGCCACGGTGGCTCTCGTCGGTGGCGGCGGCTCCGTTCGGGTTCGGGCGAGAGAGAGGGAGCAGAGGGACGGGGCCTCGAGGAAGAGTGAGAGGGGTCCGAGGGGGTGGCGTGGCGCACCTAGCGACGTCCAGGAGCAAGCGGCAAGCATGAGGTGGCCGGCGAGTGCGCGCGCGCGTCGGGCACACGCCCTCCTGCCTACTGGCAGGAGGTTGAAGACGGTGGCGACTGCGGTGGGCTGGGCCGCACAGTGCTGGAGCAGCACAGGAGCTGGGTCGGCTCTGGTGGGCTGCACGGGTGAGGCCCGGTAAGTTTCTGTTCTTTTTTTTTATTTTTTCTCTCTTCTGTTTTGTTTTTTTATTTAATCTTTTGCCACTGTTTTGAAATAAAACAAATTCAAAAACAGTGACAAAATTCCCCTGAACATTTTATTGAGCACAATGGAATTATACCAAAGCACATAAAAATGTTTCAGTTATTTGAACATATATTCAGTAATATTTGGATATAAGTTCAAATTCAAAATAGTATTGATTTAAATTCAAAGTCCCAAAATAAATCCTTTTAAAATGTTCATTATTTTTGATTTAGATCAAAACCCTTGCCAAAAATATTAAACATCTAAGAAAACATTTTGGAACAATGAATGAGATTTTAGGGTTTCTGCCCTTCTCTTATTTAGGGTTTTGAGGCTTCTGACTTCCTCAGTTCAAATTTTAGAATTAAAACATGAAGCTAGCCTAGAGCATTACCAGAAGCTAGGGATGTGACACGTTTCGTGGTCCACTCCACGGATAGGATCCGAGAAGCAACGCCTGAGTTGAGAAACGTGGAAGACATCGTGGACTCTGGAGAGATGCGGAGGTAGTTCCAGCTGGTAGGCAACTTCTCCTCGTTTAGCGAGAATACGAAAAGGTCCAATGTAACGGGGAGCCAATTTGCCTTTGATACCGAAACGATGGGTTCCCTTCAGAGGAGTAACCCGAAGGTAAGCCTTCTCGTCAACCTCGAAAGTCATAGATTTATGTTTTCGGTCATATTGACTCTTTTGACGAGATTGGGCTGTTTTCAACTTTTCACGAACGATGCGAACTTGCTCTTCTGCTTCCTGGATCATATCCGGGCCAAAGAATTGTCTTTCCCCGGTTTCTGACCAGTTAAGGGGTGTTCGACACCGTCGTCCATAGAGAACTTCAAAAGGGGCTTTACCCAAGCTAGATTGATAGCTGTTGTTGTAAGCAAATTCGGCAAATGGAAGGCATTTCTCCCAATCCATTCCGAATGAGATAACAGAGGCTCGAAGCATGTCTTCTAGGATCTGGTTGACGCGTTCTACCTGACCACTCGATTGAGGGTGGAAAGCGGTGCTAAAAGAAAGGCGGGTTCCCATAGCATTTTGGAAACTTTCCCAAAATCGAGAGGTGAAAAGACTTCCTCGATCCGAGTTAATTTCCAAAGGTACACCATGGAGAGATACTATTCGGGAGATGTACAGGTCTGCTAACTGACTAGCAGTTATACTCTCACGAATAGGTAAGAAATGGGCCACTTTGGAGAGACGATCGACAACGACGAAGATAGCATTATTCCCTCTCTTGGTCCTGGGAAAACCGGTAATGAAATCCATACCAATTTTATCCCATTTCCATTCAGGAATAGCTAGGGGTTGAAGGGTACCAGCAGGCCATTGATGCTCTGCTTTTACACGACGGCAGACGTCACAATTAGCAATATACCGAGCAATTTCTCTCTTCATCCTAGTCCACCAGAACCTATGGCGTAGGTCCTGATACATCTTAGTACTACCGGGATGAATGGTGAGAGGAGATTCATGAGCCTCCTTAAGGATCAACTGCCGTGGATGCTGGTTCTTGGGAACCACTAAACGGTTCTCAAAGTACACAACCCCATGATCATTTGTGGAGAAACAACTAGCACCTCCGCTAGCAATGTTCTCCTTGATTTTAGATATTCCCTTATCTCTCTTTTGGGCAGCGATAATTTGATCCGTAAGAGTAGGTTTCGCCACCAAGGTGGAAAGAAATCCTTGAGGAACAATGTGAAGGTTAAGCTTCCGAAATTCCTCATTGAGAAGCGGTTGACTTTGTTGTAACATCAGGTTGTTACAATAAGATTTACGACTTAGCGCATCAGCCATGACGTTGGCTTTCCCTGGGGTGTAAGTTATTCCTAAGTCGAAATCTGTGATCAACTCGACCCAACGTCTTTGCCTGAGATTCAAATCCGGTTGGGTGAAGATGTACTTCAGACTTTGGTGATCAGTGAATATTTCGCAACAATTACCGAGGAGATAATGTCGCCAGGTTTTAAGTGCATAGACTACAGCTGCAAGCTCTAGATCATGAGTAGGATAATTCTCCTCATGTGGGTGCAATTGCCGTGAAGCGTAAGCAATTACGTGTCGATCTTGCATGAGAATGCAACCTAGTCCTTGTCGCGAGGCGTCGCAGTAGATAACAAAGTCCTTAGAGAAGTCTGGCGGTACCAGTACGGGAGCAGAGGTCAGGCATCTTTTCAGTTCCTGAAAGCTGTGCTCACATTGTGGAGTCCACTTGAACTTTTTATCTTTCTTGAGGAGTTCGGTTAGAGGTTTAGCAACTTTGGAGAAGTTCTCGACAAAGCGACGACAATAGCTCGCTAGGCCAAGGAAACTTCGAACTTGCTTGACCGATTCAGGTGGAGTCCAATTGAGGACGGCTTGAACTCGCTCAGGGTTAACAGCAATACCTTTACCAGATATTACATGACCCAGATAGGTCACTTCTGACAACCAAAATTCACATTTAGAGAATTTGGCATAAAGGCGATGCTCTCAAAGTTTCTTGAACACTAGCCTTAGATGTTCGGCATGTTCTTCCTCGTTCTTGGAGTAGATGAGTATATCATCGAGGTAAACCACGGCGAATTTATCCAAATACTCCATGAAGATTGAGTTCATCAACCGAGAAAAAGTGGCTGGAGCGTTGGTTAAACCGAAGGACATGACGGTGTACTTGTATTGGCCATAACGAGTAACAAAGGCCGTTTTAGGAATGTCCCCGTTCCTGATTTTGATTTGATAGTAGCCCAACCTCAAATCCATTTTGGAGAAGATTGAGGATCCAGCGAGCTGATCATACAGGTCGTTGATCCTGGGAAGCGGATATTTGTTCTTGATTGTGACCAAATTGATAGGTCGATAATCTACAACCATCCGGTCCGTACCATCCTTCTTCTTGACGAAGAGGACGGGGCAAGCCCACGGAGATGAACTAGGTCGGATGAAACCCTTTTTCAAGGACTCATCGAGTTGTTTCTTAAGCTCGGCTAGTTCTAGTGGTGCCATCTTATAGGGTCTTCTAGCAATCGGGACGGTTCCTGGAATGAGGTCTATTACGAACTCAACATCCCTGTCGGGTGGAACACCTGGCAATTCCTCTGGGAAGACATCCGGAAAGTCACGGACTACCGGGACGTCCTCAAGGTCTGGCAAAGGGCTGGCGTTAAGAGAATATAACTGTCGCTTGGCTATTTGGGTCAAGACATTGACTATCTTCCCCGAAGGATGGGTGAGTTGAACAGTCCTAGAGAAGCAATCAATTTTGGCATGATGGGCTGACATCCAGTCCATACCCAAGATGATATTAATATCTGAAGATTTAAGAGCTATCAAAGATGCAAGGAAAACAAGTCTGTCGACTTGGATTTCATTTCCATGACTTACCCTGGAGGTTTGCCATCTAGAACCGGGAGTGGAAATTTCCATAGTGGATGGCATGTCACAAAATGCGGTGTTATGCAAGCGAGCATAGTTCTCGGATATAAATGAATGAGATGCTCCTGTATCGAAAAGAACAGATGCCGGGTGGCAATTAACAAGGAGCGTACCGAGAACGACGTTGGGATCCTCTTGAGCTTCTTCGGCAGAGATACAGTTGACATGGCCACGTGTAGCGGTGGCCGGCTTGGCGTGGAACACTTTACCTGTCGGCTTGCCACGGCCAACAGCTTTAGTAGGTTGGTTGGGGTTGGTCTGGGGACACTCACGCATATAGTGGCCAGATTCCCCACACTTAAAGCAAGTCACAGAACTGGCGTGTGGAGGAGCATTGTTGGTTGGACCACCATAGGGCTTGGCTGGTGTAAACTGTTGAACGGGCCGAGGCGCCTGGAAGGATGGCCTCGGTGTGAACCTGGGTGGCCGGGTAGTGTTAGGCACCCACACGCGGCGCTTCTGAGGACCAGCACCAGATGAGGAACCCACGTCACGGCCATGCTTGCGTGTTGCGTCATAATCAGTCTGACCAGTCTCAGCACTGATGGCCTTGTTAACAAGCTTCTGAAAAGATGTGCACTCATGCAGACGGAGGTCGCGGCGAAGCTCAGGACTAAGTCCCTTACGGAACCTTGCTTGCTTCTTGGCATCAGTAGAAACTTCCTCAGTTGCATATCGTGCGAGGTTACCGAACTCCCTGCTGTAAGCATCCACAGAGAGTCGGCCTTGAGTGAAACTGCAGAATTCCTCACGTTTATGGTCCATGAGACCCTCCGGAATGTGATGTTAACGGAAAGCCTCGCTGAATTCAGCCCAAGTAGTGACATGGCCCGCTGGGCGCATAGCTCCATAATTCTCCCACCATAGACTGGCGGGGCCTTCAAGATGATATGCAGCAAAGGTGACCTTGTCAGCCTCAGCTACTAGCGCGGAACGCAGTTTGTGAGAAATACTGCGAAGCCAGTCATCAGCGTCGAGAGGCTCGACGGAGTGGTGGAACGTGGGTGGATGTAACTTGATGAAATCACTGAGTGACACCAAGTTATTTCTCTGATGGTGTGCTGTGTTCTGTTCAATACGCTCCAACAAATGGTTGGTCTCCCGCTTGTTTCTCTCGGCTTCTAGCATAACCTCGGCTAGGGAAGGAGGATGAGGCAGATTTGCATTCCTGACTTCACTGCCTTCGGCCTGCTCTTGAGGAGCAGGGTTATTGCGCATGTTGACCATCCTAGGTAAACAAGACAATGATTTAGTCAGAATGATAAGATTCCGACATAGGATACAGAATGTAAGGAATAACTCGGAATGCAAGATGATCATCTGTATGACATGGTAGATACAGAAACTGCTTATTTTATTCCATCATCATACACACCATACAAGGTTTAGTACAAGACCAAACAAGGTACCATTACGGTGAAAAGAAGATTACATCTCATTGGAGGCACTCCGAGCTCCTATACATTATTTTTCTACACCTCCGGAAAGCGGTACAAACTAGGTCATATCCCACGAGTCACGCATGACGATAGACGACACAGCTAGTATGAACTAGTGATACTACCACTAACTCAGACCGATCCGTAGTAGTCCTCGTAGAAGTCACCTCCATAGCCTGGAAGCTCAACATGATCATCCGGGAACAGACGATCTCGCGGAGCTTGTGGACCATAGGGGCTAGGATGAGGTCTTGGACCAACAGACGGTGGCCTGCGGGGACCACGAGGTGGGGTGATGCCTCCTACATCACGCCAACCCATCACGTCTGGCAGAGCAGATCTCACAGGATAGAGATCGCGCATATCCGAATATCCAGCTTGCACCGCCGGTGCAAACCGAGTCAAAGTGGCCCAATGGTCAGCACGGGTATTGAAAAGCTCTAGCCTCAAGGCCCGATTTTCACGGTCCTTATCCTCGAGCATCTCAGCAGTGGTGCGAGTCCGTGAATCCTCCTGAGTGGGGTCAGCATAGATAGCCTGGAGATACCCTTGTGCTCCCGGAAGTGATGCTGGCATATACCGGAAATCAGAGTCCCGAAATAGGCCAGTCCTGACTCGCATGATGGTCATCATAGAATAGGCGGCGTCCTGCACAGCCATCTCAATAGTAACCCCGAGTCCATAGGAGCAGTGAAGGGGCTCGGTGGATCCAGGATAAGATGGAAATATCCTGACAGTGCAGAGATACTGGCTTTGATTAAAGTCTCGAAATTGCTCCTCGACCGTGTACTCAGGATACCAACGGTATCCAGCCTCAGTCATTACCCTGACCAACATGGTGGTATGGCCGGGTACATCTAGGCATCGAGTCAGGCGAACCACTTGATTGAGGTCGCGAGTGGCCATCTGAAAGCACAACCATAATGCAAAGGCATTAGAATTTCTAGCAAAATTTCGGCAGCATAACAGCTGTAATTGCTCAAGAAGGATTTTGAGACATTTGACAAAGTATTTCATACACACTCAACAACATCATATCAAAGTTCTGAGTCCATCCCAGCAACATAATGTGGTAGTAGAACTGAACTAGGCTTGTATCCATCAAACCTATAAGGTACTATTGATTAGTAACACGTGAACCTGATAGAGAGAAAAGATCCTAATTCCTTAACCCCCGGTGGAAGAATAGACTGACTCAGATCAGAATGTCATAAGATAAAGGAGTAAAAAGAGCCTTACGTTCCAACCCACAAACAATCCCCCTACATATAACTAAAGAATTTCTAGACTCAACATCGACCAGTTTGACTTGGAGAACCTACAGGCAGTCCGGCTCTGATACCAACGCTGTCAGGACCCCGACTCGATGCCACATAGGTCTAGCATGTAACACCTCATATCAATTTGCGGCCTCACGCACGGTATCCCACGGGTGTCGTCTTACCTTTGCCCGGGACCGTTTGCGCCTATTGGCACACGTATATGATAGTGTCGCTAGCACCCATATGATAAGGAGCCCGGGCTGACATGGCTAGTCGTAAACCCAAAGTGGCACAGACTTACAGGGACAGGCATCCATGACCCAGCAACGAACGTGTCGGTCATCAGCAAGTGGGTCCGGGCTATAGCACTGGGCTAGCAGGACTCTGGTAAACCGGGCTGTAGCGGGCTAACAGGACTCCGGTACTCAGTGCGTGACATTTCCCTGAAGGGACAGACACAGGAACGAAGAAGTACACATGCCGGCCAGCCTAAGCGTTCCGGAGCAGTAGCAAGCTACCATGGCTCGGTGGAAACACTAGGAGACATTTCCCGGTAAGAGAGACTACTAAGGATAAACAACTAGATAGTCAGATCCCACACATACCAAGCATTTCAATCATACACACAATATGCTCGATATGTGCAAATACAACAAGGCATCACAACATGACTCTACGACACAAGTACTTTATTTAAGGCTCAGAGAGCCATACATAACATACACACAAGTACGGGTCACACGACCCAGCATTCAAGTCATATAGTCATACAAACCAACCGCGGAAGTAACTTGTCTGAGTACAGACAACTAGTAAAATAAAAGAGGCTTGGAAAGCCTAGCTATACTACGTGGTCCTTCACAGGCTCAGGATCACCACCTGGGCCTTAGCCTACTCATTGATGTCAACATCTACGAAGAACCCATCAGAAGGGGTTGCAGCATCTTCTGTAAAAATGTAAATTATAGCAACATGAGTACAAAGGTACTCAGCAAGACTTACATCAGATCCTACATACATGCACATTATCAAGAAGGGTTGGTGGAGTTGTTGCAGCAAGCCAGCTTTGACTCTTGGCTAGGCTATCCTACGAGACTCCAACTCGAAATGGTTTTGCGCACACGAGTCCACTACTCACCACTCCAATACACCACCGAGGATTCACCTCCGTCTTCCTACGGAAGAGCCATCCTCGGCACTCACACTTATCTTGAGGCTTTTAGTAGTTTCCATTTACTTGTCTATGAACTGTATAGGCAACCAAGTAGTCCTTCACCACGGACGCGGCTATTCGAATAGATTATGTTAACCCTGCAGGGGTGTACTTCTTCATACATGTTTCCACCACTTAGCGTCTACACACGACATGTGCTCGGCAGACTTCAAGCGAAAGCCGACGTGGGTGTAGACCATGACCTACCTAAACACCTAAGTCTCCAATCCAGGTTTATCGCCTATCCAGGTTCCATCCGCAGGGAGTCCGGCCGAGGTTTCCCATACAGCCCCGAACGATGTGTACAGGGTTCCGTGACACCTAACGGGTGCCCGGTATTCCCGGCCACGTACCTACCGCATCATAGCCCACCCCTACGGTCAGCGCTGTCCACGGCCTCCAGTAGGCTACAAACACCAGAAACTACTTGCAACTCCTGGACAGAGAACTAGGGTGAATAAGAAGTCGAGCGGGGTCATATTTCAGGGCCCAATGCATGGTAGTAGCTGTATCTTAAATCACACATACAGATCTCAGTGCTCAAGGTCGGCTTCAATGAAACAACCCACCATGTACTCCTACATGGCCTCTCATCGATACCTTTACCAAAACGTGTTCACCACATCACTCTCATTACCGACATAATCATTTCACTCTAGTCCATCACCTAGATGAACCAGACCTGACACGACTCTAAGCATAGCAGGCATAGCAAGGTAGGAACAACACATACATATGGCTCAAACAACTCCTACACATGCTAGTGGGTTTCATCTAGTTACTGTGGCAATGACAGGTCATGTAGAGGAAATGGGTTCAACTACCGTAACACACAGCAGTTTGAAACGCGTTGTCTTAATGCAGTAAAAGAGAGCAGGAGCGAGAACATGGGATTGTATCGATATGATCAAATAGTTGGTTGCTTGCCTGATGGTTCGATGCACTGATACGGTTCTTCGCTAGGGTAATCACGGTACTCCTCGGAGGCAGAACCTGCCGCAAAGAACACCGATACACAACCATCACCAAACAATGTGCGACAATATGATGCATGCATGAAACATGGCAATATGAGTGTGTTGGGCTAATGCAACTAAGACCAGAAGGGTTTGAACCAATTTGAACCAAAGATTCAAATTTCGAACTCATACATGGCCCTTTAAAGTGTTTTACCTTGTTCTGCATTAAACATCAAGTTAACTTGTTTAATCATGCATGAAAATAGTACAGATGGATAGATTGGATTTTTGTGATCATTTTTCATATATAACTTGTCTGATTTGGAGTTACAGATTAAAAGTTATGAATTTTTGAAGTTTAAACTATATTCTGGAATTTCCTATATTAGAATAAATCCAGAAATTAATTTATTGCGTCAGCCATGCGTCAGGATGACGTCAGGGTCAACGGGGACATCCAGGTCAAACCTGACTGTGGGTCCTGGGTGTCAGGGTAATTAGATTAGTTAAAGTTTAATTAAAACTAAACCTATTTAATTAGCAGGGCTGGGCCCCACCTGTCATTGACTCATCGGAGTCAACCAGGGCCCACCCGCGGTCAAACCCAGGTCGGCTACACCGGCGTTTAGCCGCCGGCGAGCCCGACGCGGCGGCGGAAGTGGTTTTTGCCGTTCCGGCAACCAAATGAGTCGCGGAGGCCATCGGAGTGGAGCTGAGGAGGAGCCGCAGCTCTTGGTGGAGTCCGTTGGGCTCGGGGTGGCCGGAGTTGGCGCCGGCGATGAGTTTGGCGGCCACCGGAGTTCGGCCGAAGGCGAACTTGACGCTAGAGGGGTCGGTGAGGTGCGGGGAGTAGCTGGTTAGGTGCTACGTGACGTGGTGAGCATGATGGACACCAGTTTGTGGCCGGAGGGTGACCGGGAGCACGTCGGCGACGAGCTCCGCGGCGGTGGGTGCGGTTGAGCTCCGGGAGGTCACTACACAGCTCGGGAGCAATAAAAGAAGGGAGGGGAAGATGGCTAAGCTCACGGGGAGTTCGACGAAGCACTTGGTGCGGCCGGGGACGGGCCGGAGCAACGACGGCGTTGAAGGGGATCTCCGGCGATGGAGGTTCGGTCGAGGTCGATGCGGTGGGCTCGGGCCTTGCGAGCGCTCGGGGCTCGGCTTGCTCGAAGGAGAGGAGGGTGGCGGAGCTCCTGGACACGGCGGCACGGCGTGGGGTTGACGGAGGGCGTGGCTACGGCGAGGGGGTGGCGGCGATGGTGTCGGCCATGGCGGGGGAGCACGAGAGAGAGGAGTTGGGGGAGAATGGAGGTGTCCTGCGGGTTCACGGCGCGGCGTGGAGTTCATCCATCCAGCCACGAGGCGAGGAGGTGAAGCAGGGCGACGGCCAGCTGCGTGGCACACGCTGCGGCCGCCGTCGGGCACCTGCCTGCCTGCCTGGCCGGCAAGCAGCTCGCTGGAGCGGCGCTGGGCTGGGCCGGCAGGTGGGCCGGGTGCTGGGCGCCAGGTAAGTTTCCCTGTTACTCACTGTTTTCTGTTTTTTTAATACTTCTGCAACTTTGTTGAATTATTAAAAATACTTAGGCAACTCCTAAAATCACCAAACTACTCCTGGTCCATAATTGGATTATTTCCAACATGAAACATTTTAGTTTGGAGATATTTGAGCATTTGAATATTTTATATAATTTTAAATGCCCAAATTCAAATATTTATGATTTAATTCAAAGACCCTAAGATGACCTAGGAAAATGTGCATCACTTTTGGCAGAGGTTCTGAACCAAGACAAAAATGATGGGCATTTTAGAAGGGCATTTCAGGTTCATTGAAAAAGTTTTTAGTAAACCCTAGTTGGTTTCAGAGGGGGCTGGGGGTTCTGTCATCCCCATTTCAGGTTTCTGATGAAAAAAATAGACATGATGCAACACTCTAGTGCATGAACCAGCTAGGGCGTGACATTTGTGGCAAAGCCACCGTTCATAATTCTTTCATACATGTCACTCATGATTCATTGCATATCCCGGTACACCGCCGGAGGCATTCATATAGAGTCATACTTTGTTCTAAGTATCGAGTTGTAATTGTTGAGTTGTAAGAAAAATAAAAGTGTGATGATCATCATTATTAGAGCATTGTCCCAAGTGAGGAAAGGATGATGGAGACTATGATTCCCCCATAAGTCGGGATGAGACTCCGGACGAAAAAAAGGAGGCCATAAAAAAAGGCCCAAATAAAAAAAATGAGAGAGAAAGAGAGAAGGGACAATGCTACTATCCTTTTACCACACTTGTGCTTCAAAGTAGCACCAAGATCTTCATGATAGAGAGTCTCTCATTTTGTCACTTTCATATACTAGTGGGAATTTTTCATTATAGAACTTGGCTTGTATATTCCAATGATGGGCTTCCTCAAATTGCCCTAGGTCTTCGTGAGCAAGCGAGTTGGATGCACACCCACTTAGTTTCTTTTGTTGAGCTTTCATATACTTATAGCTCTAGTGCATCCGTTGCATGGCAATCCCTACTCACTCACATTGATATCTATTGATGGGCATCTCCATACCCGTTGATACGCCTAGTTGATGTGAGACTATCTTCCCTATTTTTTGTCTTCTCCACAACCACCATTCTATTCCACATATAGTGCTATATCCATGGCTCACGCTCATGTATTGCGTGAAGATTGAAAAAGTTTTGAAAATGTCATAAGTATGAAACAATTGCTTGGCTTGTCATCGGGGTTGTGCATGATTTAAATATTTTGTGTGGGGAAGATGGAGCATAGCCAGACTATATGATTTTGTAGGGATAACTTTCTTTGGCCATGTTATTTTGAGAAGACATGATTGCTTTGATTAGTATGCTTGAAGTATTATTATTTTTTATGTCAATATGAACTTTTGTCTTGAATCTTTCGGATCTGAATATTAATATCACAATTAAGGAGATTTACATTGAAATTATGCCAAAGTATCACTCCGCATCAAAAAAAATCATTTACCTACTCGAGGACGAGCAGGAATTAAGCTTGGGGATGCTTGATACGTCTCCAACGTATCTATAATTTTTGATTGCTCCATGCTACTTTATCTACTGTTTTAGGCAATATTGGGCTTTATTATCCACTTTTATATTATTTTTGGGACTAACCTATTAACCGGAGGCCCAGCCCAGATTTGTTGTTTTATGCCTATTTCAGTGTTTCGAGGAAAAGGAATATCAGACGGAGTCAAAACGGAATGAAATCAACTGGAGAAGTTATTTTTGGAAGGAAAGCAACCCAGGGAACTTGGAGTG
>NC_057807.1:134155062-134176423 GCF_018294505.1 Triticum aestivum
TCCTCCGACGTACCCCCTGCACCCATATATACTCTCCTACCCTAAAACTTCCAGAACAGAAGATAGATCGGGAGTTCCGCTGCCGCAAGCCTCTGTAGCCACCAGAAACCGCTCGGGAGCCCATTCCGGCACCCTGCCGGAGGGGGATTGAGGGAGTCCGGGACTAGGGGGTGTCCGGATAGCCGAACTATCATCTTCAGCCAGACTCCTGGACTATGAAGATACAAGATTGAAGACTTCATCCCGTGTCCGGATGGGACTTTCCTTAGCGTGGAAGGCAGGCTTGGAGATACGGATATGTAGATCTCCTACCATTATAACCGACTCCGTGTAACCCTAACCCTCTTCGGTGCCTATATAAACTGGAGGGTTTTAGTCCGTAGGACGAACAACAATCATACCATAGGATAGCTTCTAGGGTTTAGCCTCTCTTATCTAGTGGTAGATCTACTCTTGTACTACCCATATCATCAATATCAATCAAGCAGGAGTAGGGTTTTACCTCCATCGAGAGGGCCCGAACCTGGGTAAAAACATCGTGTCCCTTGTCTCCTGTTACCATCCGCCTAGACGCACAGTTCGGGACCCCCTACCCAAGATCCGCCGGTTTTGACACCGACATTGGTGCTTTCATTGAGAGTTCCTCTGTGTCGTCATCATTAGGCCCGATGGCTCCCCCGATCATCAACAACGATGCAGTCCAGGGTGAGACTTTTCTCCCTGGACAGACCTTCGTATTCGGCGGCTTTGCACTGCGGGCCAATTCGCTTGGCCATCTGGAGCAGATCGAAAGCTACGCCCCTGGCCATCAGGTCAGATTTGGAAGTTTGAACTACACGGCTGACGTCCGCGGAGACTTGATCTTCGACGGGTTCGAGCCACAGCCAAGCACGCCGCGCTGTCACGAAGGGCATGATCTAGCTCTACCGCCGGACAGTGCCCTGGAGGCCGCACCAGAGTCTGCTCCGACCCTTAGCTCGGAGCCGACTGCGCCGATCGAGGACGGATGGCTGGACACTGCCTCGGGGGCTGCTATCTCTACTGCGATTGAGTCGAACACCAACCCTGTCCTTTGCAAAGCTCGTGACTCCAAGGTGCCGGACTCCTCTCTGGACTCCGAACCTCCCGCGCCCTTGCCAATCGAATCCGATTGGGCGCCGGTCATGGAGTTCACCGCCACGGACATCTTTCAGCACTCACCCTTGGGCGACATCCTGAACTCACTAAAGTCTCTCTCTTTATCAGGAGAGCCCTGGCCGGACTATGGTCAGGAAGGTTGGGATGTGGACGACGAAGAAATTCAAAGCCCACCCACCACCCACTTAGTAGCCACTGTCGATGATTTAACCGACATGCTCAACTTCGACTCCGAAGACATCGACGGTATGGACGACAATGCAGGAGACGACCAAGAACCAGCGCCTACAGGGCACTGGAAGGCCACCTCGTCATACGACATTTACATGGTGGACATCCCAAAAGATGGGAATGGCGATGGAACAACGGAGGATGACCCCTCCAAGAAATAGCCTAAGCGCCGGTGTCAGCGGCGCCGCTCTAAATCCCGCCACAGCAAAAACGGTGATTCCGGCACGGGAGACAATAACACCCCGGACAGTGCCGAAGACAACTCCCTCCAGCAGGATTCAATGCGGGAGGATGGAGAAGCCAGCCCTCATGAGAAAGAGGCAGGCAGAGAGGTAGAGGACGATAATTACATGCCTCCCTCCGAAGACGAGGCAAGCCTAGACGACGACGAATTTGTCGTGCCTGAGGATCCCGTCGAACAAGAGCGTTTCAAACGTAGGCTTATGGCCACGGCAAGCAGCCTGAAGAAAAAGCAGCAACAGCTTAGAGCTGACCAAGACTTGCTAGCCGATAGATGGACTGAAGTACTTGCGGCCGAAGAGTGTGAACTCGAACGCCCCTCCAAGAGCTACCCAAAACGTAGGCTGCTACCCCGATTAGAGGAGGAAGCACCTAAACCTACATCACCAGCGCATACTACGGCCGACCGGCCACCTCGTGGCCGCGACAAAGAGGCCTCTCGGCCCTACACTCAAGCTGCACCCCGACGCCGCTTAAAAAATACCAAGGCGCGAGAAAACACGCTAGACCTGCGGGATATACTTGAGGACAAGGCAAGGCAAACAAGATCGATCTACGGATCGTGTGGGCACCCCACAATACGTGATGATAACCGTCACGCCGGATATGGCAATTATGGCCGGGCCGAACACAGTAGACAAAGCTCATTTGAGCTACGTCGTGACATAGCCCAATACAGAGGCGCCGCACACCCACTATGCTTCACAGACGAAGTAATGGATCATCAAATCCCTGAGGGTTTCAAACCCGTAAACATTGAATCATACGATGGCACAACAGATCCTGCAGTCTGGATCAAGGACTATCTCCTTCATATCCACATGGCCCGCGGTGATGATCTACACGCCATCAAATACCTCCCACTCAAGCTCAAAGGACCAGCTCGACACTGGCTTAACAGCTTGCCAGAGTCAATTGGTTGTTGGGAAGATCTGGAAGCCGCATTCCTCGACAACTTCCAGGGAACCTATGTGCAAGCACCAGACGCCGATGACCTAAGCCACATAATTCAGCAGCCAGAAGAATCGGCCAGACAATTCGGGACACGGTTCCTAACCAAGAAAAATCAAATCGTCGACTGTCGGGATGCAGAGGCCCTTGCAGCCTTCAAACATAACATCCGTGATGAGTGGCTTGCCCGGCACCTAGGACAGGAAAAGCCGAAATCCATGGGAGCCCTCACAACACTCATGACCCGCTTCTACGTGGGAGAGGATAGCTGGCTAGCTCGTAGTAACAACATGACCAAGAGCCCTGGTAATTCAGATACCAAGGACAACAACGGTAGGTCGCGTCGCAACAAGCACAAGCACCGCATTAATGGCGATAATACTGAGGATACGGCAGTCAATGCCGGATTCAGAGGCTCTAAACCCGGTCAGTGGAAAAAGCCATTCAAAAGAAATACTCCGGGCCCGTCCAATTTGGACCGAATACTCGATTGCTCGTGCAAGATACACGGCACCCCCGAAAAGCCAGCCAATCACACCAACAGGGATTGTTGGGTGTTCAAGCAGGCAGGCAAGTTAACTGCCAAAAACAATGACAAGGGGCTGCATAGCGATGACGAGGAGGAGACCTGGCCTCCGAACAATAGAGGACAGAAGGGTTTCCCCCCGCAAGTGCGGACGGTGAACATGATATACGCAACCCACATACCCAAAAGGGAGCGGAAGCATGCAATAAGGGACTTATATGCGATGGAGCCACTCGCCCCAAAGTACAACCCGTGGTCCTCTTGCCCGATCACTTTTGATCGAAGGGACCACCCCACTAGGATTCGCCATGGCGGATTCGCCGCATTGGTTCCAGACCCAATCGTCGATGGATTTCACCTCACTAGAGTCCTGATGGACGGCGGCAGCAGCCTGAACCTGCTTTATCAGGATACAGTGTGCAAGATGGGCATAGACCCCTCAAGGATTAAACCCACAAAGACGACCTTCAAAGGTGTCATACCACGTGTAGAGGCCAATTGTACAGGCTCAGTTACACTTGAAGTGGTCTTCGGATCACCGGATAACTTCCGAAGCGAGGAATTAATCTTCGACATAGTCCCGCTCCGCAGCGGCTATCACGCACTACTTGGACGAACTGCATTTGCAAAGTTCAATGCGGTGCTGCACTACGCATACCTCAAGCTCAAGATGCCAGGCCCTCGAGGAGTCATTACGGTCAACGGAAACACCGAACGCTCCCTTCGAACAGAGGAGCATACGGCGGCCCTCGCGGCAGAAGTACAAAGCAGCCTCTTAAGACAATTCATGAGCCCGGCTATTAAATGGCCGGACACCGTCAAGCACGCCCAGAGTAACCACCAACAAGACCGCCTGGCACGTTCCGAGCACACGTAGCAATGCGGCCCCAACTCCAGCCCTCGCGAAATTGCGAAACCAGTACTACGCGTACATAATTACGCTCTGGAAATACCATGGGCATAGGGGGAGGGGCATGACCACGGCAGGCCCAGAATGCAGCTCAACCGCACCAGGGGCTCCCAATTGTGTCATTCTTCTTTTTTCTCTTACTTTCAGGACTCCTTTCTCAAGAAGCCCTGTCCGGCAGTAGAATTGCCGAACACACGATGCAACAGCCAGGGAAGCGGAAAGCTACGTCGAGTGTATAGGTGGTCTCTATAACGAGCAGTATACTTGTTTTACATATCATCCTGCAGCTCGCTCCTGGAGGGGGACATGTCAAATAGTCCCGTCCCTTGCTTATCGCACTATTTGTATCGTTCTGCTTTTACCGCAGCTTTTTTAATAAATAATGCACAGCTTTTGCCTATTATTGCATTCCTTTTTCTTATCTATATATGTTCACTTATGACATGTTGCATCCGTACGCTTTGGTACGGCCAAATACACCAGGGGCTTAAGTACCCCAAAATATGGTGTGATCAGTCCGAACACTTTCACAAGTGCGGCACCCGAACTTATAGCATTATATGCATCGGCTTCGAATCATGTCTTGGGTCAATAGTTGGGTTTGCCCGGCTCCCATGTTTTGGTACCTTAGGTTCCGTTATATCGGCTAAGGTAGCGCTGGGAGAACCACTGCGATTGTGCCCCGGTTGAGCTGGGTTAAGCACCTCAGTGGAGAAAGCTAAAACTGACCGTCATGATAGGGCAAGAGTTGGTCGCTGTTCGAGAGGTTTCTTTGAGTCCCTAAAGACTTATGCCGCTTAGAGGGAGGAGTCGGCTTTGTCCGGCCCAGGCGTGGATAGCGCCCCGAACTCGGTCTTCCGAATACTAGGGGCTTCGCCGAAATTTAAAATTATAGAATTCTATGGCTAAATGAGAGTGTTCAAGCATTATAGTCCGGTTGCCTTGTTCGTTGCATTGAGCGCCTCCCTCGAAGGACCCAAGAATGGGAAAAAGAGCGCTCAAGTTTACCCCGAACACCCCAGCACTCGTGGCATGGGGGCAGAAGCCAACGACTCGCCATCTCTCAAATATAATAAACGGCCGCACAGAAGGTGATATTTTAAATTCACAAGCGTTGCTTAGCGCATATGAACAAGTTTTCAAGCGTACAAGATAACAAATGCGAGTTTACTCAAAAATTACATCTTTGGAGCATTCACCCGCTATAAGGCAGGCACCCTTCAGGACGCCCTGATAATACATCTCGGGCTTGCGATACTCCCTGCCCGGCGGTGGAGCGTCCGTCACAAGCTTCTCAGCGTCCATCTTGCCCCAGTGCACTTTAGCACAGGCAAGGGCCCTACGGGCACCTTCGATGCAGACGGAGCGCTTGACGACTTCAATCCACGGACAGGCGTCCACCCGCCGCCTCACCGGCCCGAAGTAGCTCTCAGGCATGGCTTCCTTAGGCCACAGCCGAACTATGAGGCTCTTCATGGCCTGTTCGGCCACCTTATGGAGCTCGACCAGCTACTTCAGCTGGTCGCTCAAGGGCACTGGGTGTCCGGCCTCAGCATACTGAGACCAGAACACCTTCTCCATCAAGCTCCCTTCCTCGGCCCGGTAGAATGCGGCAGCATCGGACACACTGCGGGGCAGATCTGCGAATGCTCCTGGAGAGCTCCGGATTCGGGTAAGTAACAAGTAATTCACTTTCACGTGCTTGCTTTGCATGAAGAATGCCTTACCCGCCGCTATCTTCATTATTGACTCAATTTCCTGGAGGGCTTTTTGGGCTTAGGCCTTACCGGCTTTGGCGCTCTCAAGAGCCAAGGCGAGCTCGGACTCTCGAGTCTTCGAGTCACGCTCCAAACTCTCGTGTTTTTCCACGAGAGCCTGGAGCTCTTGCCGCACCTCTGCCACCCGCGCCTCCTGCTTCTCTCGCTCGGTGCGTTCCGCGGCCGCATTGCTTTCGGCCTTGGACACCGCTTCCTTCAGGGTCGCCACCTTGTTCGTGGCCCCTGCAATTCTCACGTTATTCCTGTAATTTTTTGCAACCACATCTTTTATATACTTCCATAAGGTGTTACTTACCTTCCTTGTCCTCGAGCCGCTTCTTGGCAAGGCCGAGCTCGTTCTCGGACCGCTCGAGGCTCTGCTTCAATTCATTGACCTCCGTAGTCAGTGCGGCGGAGGTCAGCAGCGCAGCCTACATTCCCATATTGACATGCTTATGTTAGACTCCTGCGTATATCTTTTTAGATCCTCAGTTCGGCTTTTCTTTACGAACACCAAACTGAGCATCAGGGGCTACTGTCTATGCGTTAATATTTTTACATATCTTAACTACATACCTCAAAGCCTGTTAGAAGGCTGGCACAGGCTTCAGTCAGCCCGCTCTTGGCGGACTGAACTTTTTGGATCACCGCACTCATAACAGTGCGGTGCTCCTCATCGATGGAGGCGCCGTTAAGCGCCTCCAGCAAATTATCCGGCGCCTCCGGTTGGACAGAGGTCACCGGTGTCGCAGTCTCGCCCTTCTTACGAAGGGGCCGCCCGCCGGACTCCGGAACCACTGAAGGTTCCGGCGCGGAGTCCAGCCCAGGGCCGAACTCAGAACCCTTCGAGGTTTGATCCCCCTCATACCCAAAGTCCGGGAGGTTGCCTTGCGGCACCTCCGGGACCTCCTCCTCCTGGCTGGGCCCCTTTTGGGACCCCACCTTGGTGTCATCCGCAGCGCGAGGAGAGGAGACGGTCGGAAGTAAAGTGCTATTCACGTCCGACGGCGCCAAGGAGCCGCTCATTGAAGTGTCGAGCCCGTCCTTGGGCGGGCTGCAGGGTTATGTTCGGCGTTAGGAGATTCTGAACGACAAACGAAACGCCATGAGTTATTCTGGTATCCGGACACTTACGATGTCGCCAGGGGCTTAGTCATCGGTGGCCACTCCTCTTCGCCGTCGCCGGCGTTGGCGGAGTAGTCTGGAGGGAGGGTCCTTCCCTTCTTGGACCCTTCGGCCTCCCCCGTTGGGGCGGCCTTTCTTTTCTTCTCTCTCCCCGCTGGGGGAGAGGCCTCTTTTTCCTCCTCCCCGTCTTCGCGGGAGGAGTCTGCCTCAGAGTCGTCGGACGATGAGTCCAACAACACCTGGAGCCGGGAACTCCTTCGAGCTCCAGTGGCCTTCTTCTTGGCCTTCTTCTCTGGCACCACATAAGGCGCCGGAACCAGCAGCCCCGTTAATCGGGCGTCCGTTGGGTCTTCTGGCAAGGGAGCCGGACAGTTAACTAGCCCGGACTTCTTCTGCCAGGACTGTCAAAGGTAAGGGAGTTTAGATCCTGCATAGAGTCAAACTATGGAAAATAAGTGTCCTGTAAAGGGTAAAATAGCTTACCTCGCCGGCTTGACGCTATGAGCTGAATCCGCGATCTTCGGTAGCGGATGCGGGAGCCTCGGCGCCCTTGAACAGCACCTTCCAGGCATCTTCGTACGTCGTGTCGAAGAGCCTGCTCAAGGTTTGGTGTTGTGCCGGATCAAACTCCCACAAACTGAAGGCCCGTTGTTGGCACGGGAGGATCCGGCGGATGAGCATGACCTGGACTACGTTGACGAGCTTGATCTTCTTGTTCACAAGGTTTTGGACGCAGGTTTGGAGTCCGGTCAGCTCTTCCAAATTACCCCATGTCAGGCCCTTCTCTTTCCAGGAGGTGAGCCATGTGGGGATACCAGATCGGAATTCGGGGGCCGCTGCCCATTCAGGGTCACGCGGCTCAGTGATGTAGAACCACCCCGATTGCCACCCTTTGATGGTTTCCACGAAGGAGCCCTCGAGCCATCTAACATTGGGCATCTTGCCCACCATGGCGCCTCCACACTCCGCCTATTGGCCCCCCACTACCTTCGGCTTGACATTGAAGGTCTTCAGCCATAAGCCGAAATGGGGCTTGATGCGGAGGAAGGCCTCGCACACGACAATGAACGCCGAGATGTTGAGGACGAAATTCGGGGCCAGATCATGGAAATCCAGGCCGTAGTAGAACATGAGCCCCCAGAAAAATGGGTGAAGAGGAAAACCTAGTCCACGGAGGAAGTGGGTGAGGAACACCACCCTCTCATGGGGCCTGGGGGTGGGGATGAGCTGCCCTTTGTCGGGGAGCCGATGCACGATGTCGATGGACAAGTATCCGGCCTTTCGCAGCCTCTTGATGTGACCCTCCGTGACGGAGGAGGCCATCCACTTGCCTCCCGCTCCGGACATGGCTGGGGAAGGTTGAGGTGAGATGTGTGGACTTGGGCGCTGGAGCTCGAGTGCGCGGAAATGGATAAGCAAAGGAGGAAGAAGGTGTAGGTAAAAAGGTGGATCCTTATCCCCTTATATGGACGGACGAAAATATGCGTCCCCACCAGCCTGGTAAAACTCGCTTATCTCCCAAGCACCGTAATCAATGGCGCGGTTGGGTTACCCACGCCCGTATTGATGAGAATCCCGGGATAAGGGGACACGATCTCTGCTTTGACAAGACGTGCCAAGGAAACCGCCTCGCTAAACGCTCTGAGGTGGGACAGTAAAAACGATTCGAATAAAGGCTTGGCCGTGGTGTGATGTCACGCCACGATATACGTCAGCAGATTGAACTTGCGTAAATATTATTCTCTCTACGGTGGTATGTGGAACTTATTTTGCAGAGCCGGACACTATCCTTGTGTTCAAAATCTTCTATGAAGTATTCGGAGGAGGAACCCGCCTTGCAATGCCGAAGACAATATGCATGCCGGACTCATTGTCATTGAAGCCTGGTTCAGGGGCTATTGAGGAAGTCCCGGACTAGGGGGTGTCCGGATAGCCGAACTATCATCTTCGGCCGGACTCCTGGACTATGAATATACAAGATTGAAGACTTCATCCCGTGTCAGGATGGGACTTTCCTTGGCGTGGAAGGCAAGCTTGGCGATACGGATATGTAGATCTCCTACCATTGTAACCGACTCTGTGTAACCCTAACCCTCTTCGGTGCCTATATAAACCGGAGGGTTTTAGTCCGTAGGACGAACAACAATCATACCATAGGCTAGCTTCTAGGGTTTAGCCTCTCTGATCTTGTGGTAGATCTACTCTTGTACTACCCATATCATCAATATCAATCAAGCAGGAGTAGGGTTTTACCTCCATCGAGAGGGCCCGAACCTGGGTAAAAACATCATGTCCCTTGTCTCCTGTTACCATCCGCCTAGACGCACAGTTCGGGACCCCCTATCCGAGATCCGCCTGTTTTGACACCGACAGGGATCCCATCACCGGTGGCCATCTTCATCATCCCGGTGCTATCCATGACGAGGAGGGAGTAGTTCACCCTCGGGGCTGAGGGTATGTACCAGTAGCTATGTGTTTGATCTCTCTCTCTCTCATGTTCTCTCTCGTATTCCATCTATGGCACGTTTTTTATGTATCCCGAGCTTTGCTATTGTAGTTGGATCTTATGATGTTTCTCCCCCTCTACTCTCTTGTGATGAATTGAGTTTCCCCTTTGAAGTTATCTTATTGGATTGAGTCTTTTATGAGAACACTTGATGTATGTCTTGGTGATCAACTTGCAGGTTTCGTGACATTGGGAACCTATGCATAGGGGTTGGCACACGTTCTTGACTCTCCGATAGAAACTTTGGGGCACTCTTTGATGTACTTTTATGTTGGTTGGATGAATCTGAGATTGTGTGATGCATATCTTATAATCATGCCCACGGATACTTGAGGTGACAATGGAGTATCTAGGTGACATTAGGGTTTTGGTTGATTTGTGCCTTAAGGTGTTATTCTAGTACGAACTCTTTTATAGATTGATTTGAAAGAATAACTTTGAGGTGGTTTCGTACCCTACCATAATCTCTACGTTTGTTCTCCGCTATTAGTGGCTTTGGAGTGACTCTTTGTTTCATGTTGAGGGCTTGTTATATGATCTATCTATGTTATTATTGTTGAGAGAACTTGCACTAGTGAAAGTATGAACCCTAGGCCTTGTTTCATATCATTGCAATACCGTTTACGCTCACTTTTATCATTAGTTACCTTGCTGTTTTTATTATTTCAGATTAAAAAACCTATATCTACTATCTATTTTGCACTTGTATCACCATCTCTTCGCCGAACTAGTGCACCTATACAATTTACCATTGTAATGGGTGTGTTGGGGACACAAGAGACTTTTTGTTATTTGGTTGTAGAGTTGTTTGAGAGAGACTATCTTCATCCTACGCCTCCCACGGATTGATAAACCTTAGGTCATCCACTTGAGGGAAATTTGCTAATGTCCTACAAACCTGTGCACTTGCAGGCCCAACAACGTCTACAAGAAGAAGGTTGTGTAGTAGACATTAGGGGCGTGTATGTTTTTAATGACTTGAGACTATACCTAGCCCGGCATGCAAGATGACTTATTATGCACCGTTCCCCATACCTGTAGGAAGCCCGTTCGTCTCCAAATCTTTTCCTCTCCATGTGTGGAAACAATATGCCTGTCGAACTCTCCTTCTCCCTCCAGCGGTCCCACCACTCCACCCCGTGTGAAAAAATCTGCATGCATGACTCTCCTCCCCCCACGCTCGTCCAATCCGTTGTGACCAGCAATATTTCCACCCCTTCCCTCCCCCGTAATTTACTCCAACAAATATGCCCACGTAGTTGTTACTTAACTGCAGGTGCATTGGGTCACTGACATATGGGCCCAATAGGGGTCTGGCCCACATTTCAGTGATGCAACTGGACCTGCAGTTAAGTCAGCTCAGTCCATATCTTACATAGTTGTGCCATTGCTCGCTATAAATACTGTGCCTCCCACGACATTGCTATCTCCTCCCCCTCACGTTCACGTTCATTTCTATCTCCTCCCCCTCCCTCTCACATCGACCACCATGGCATCGCCCCTCCCAATCCCTAGGAGCCCCTAGCTGCACCGCGTGAACGGTCACACGTCGTCGTTCTGTTCCTGGCCGCCACTAGTCGAGGAGGACGCGTCGGTATTCCGCTCCTCACCGCTATGTGACGCGTTGCCGTTCCATTCCTCGCCGCCACTAGTCGAGGAGGATGCGTCGGCGTTTCGCTCCTCACCGCGACGCGCCGCGTCACCATTCCGCTCCTCACCGCGACGCGACGTGTTGCCATTCCATTCCTCGCCGCCACTAGTCGAGGAGGACGTGTGGGCATTCCGCTCCTCACCGCGACGTGTCGAGGTGGACGCGTCGGTGTTCCCAATCTCGCCAGCACGCACGTCGGAGGACGCGTCGGCTCCCCACTACGAGGAGAACGCCGCACCGCCCGCCGAGCCCCCCATCCTTGAGGAGCTTTGGAAAGAAATCGATGTCGCCTTGTGGGAGGCTTTGCCTCCAGCAGAGCGCGCCAAAATAGAGGCGGAGAAGAAGGCCGAGGAAGAGAAGCGCACCATGGAACAAGCTGCCAGGGAGGCCTATGTCGCGTCCGAGAGAGTCAGGCAATTGGCTCTTTGGCAGAAGGCTCGTGTGAGGGCCGTGAGGGTGGCGGAGGACGCCCATGCCGATGCCCTGAGTGAAGTCGGGCCCAAGAGCCTCATCTACGCTTGGCGGTACGTGGACCGGGTGCACGCTTCCAGCGAAGAGGATTACCTGTTGGCGCCGGATCACCACACCGGTGAGATTGCGCTCGCCCGCCGGCAAGCCGCCAATCAGCACCTTGTGAGTTGCGAGGCTGAGGAAGAGGCGTTGTGTCAGCGCGCTGGGAAACGGCCGCGCACCAGGGCACTCGTGGCGCGCCGCAAGCGCTCCTGCGAGCGCCGTGGCTTTTAGGAGGAGTATAATTTTTGTTTCGTAAGGCGATCTCATTAGTTTTGGGACACAAATGATAAATCCCGAACGTTCAGGAATTTTTAGCGTCCTTGATTAAGTATGTAAAAGGGAAAGTTTGGAAACCTTGTGTATTCGTACGCATTTTGCAAGTACGTGCATATAGCATAAACTTTACTATATACTATCGCACTACACGTCTCTCTCGATTTATGCTTGCAGACTGTGCTACTCCCTCCGTCCAGGTCAATAAGTCATCTTTGGTTGTGCACCGTGACCAAGGAGGGAAGACTTATACACCTAGACGGAGGGAGTACTACTATTACTTATGTGCGTGCAAATACACGTTTTAACATTACGATGCGGTTTTTGTAAAAGTAGAAAAACAGCACTAGTCAAGCTTGTGAAACAATTCAATGCAAAACAAATGCAAAAATGCTCGTTTAATTGTTTACTTTTAGCTTCCTTCTCTGTGGTTATTTCTCTGTCGTACTTTGTACGGGGTATCTCACTGGTTGGAAAGGCATGCAAATTCCCAAACCGCTTCCTACACCCTGTATCAAATTTTTTGCCTAACAAGTTGTGTTGTGCAATTGGAATTCCAACTTGAGTACTACTACTAGTAGGAGTACCATGGGCCAGTTCTTTTAGGCTTCTAGATTAGTAATCCCATAAATACTACCTCCGTCCTGGTTTATTGGTCCCCATTGTAATCTGTGTCAAATTTTGATCCTAAATTTAACTAATGAAATGCTAGTGCATATCACATGCACGTAACATTTTATCAGTTAAATTTTTGGTCAAAATTGAGCACAAATTACAATGGTGAGGAATAAACCAGGACGAAGTAGTAGTTTAGAAGCCCAAATAAATGAGTGAGGCGCCTTATTGTTACTCTCCACTGTGACTAGTCTTATGGGAAAAGCTGGGGAAGCCGCCAAAAGAACTGGCCCTAGGAGTAGTAGCTAGGGATCGAGTGTGCGAGATGAACTGGAGAAAGTAAATGCAGAGAGATGAAATGCAAAAAAGACGGAGGGATGTGATGGTTGCTTGTCCTTTTATTTTACCAGGCCACTTATTACTGGGAGTGGTTGGGTTTTGTGATATGACGGCTTTACTGCCGCGCCACGAGCGGGTTGAGAGGTGAGACTCCCGTGCAGCGCCGCCCTCTACACTAGTACTACTACATCGGTCGTGGTTTATCCCCCATTGAATTTGACTGAAGATTTAACTGACAAAATGTTAGTGCATGTCAACAAAATCTATATCATGGGATTCATATTTGAACATAGTTTTGAATGATATAATTTTAGGTGGCATGCATCAGCATTTATCGTACTATATATAATGTTAGTTCAATTTTTGGTCGTACTAATCTATAGTAGTAAGGTGCCCGTGCGTTGCAACGACGAGTGAAATGCATTGATCGGGGAGTTGTTTATTTTGACAAAGGATGTGGGGGTCATCTCATGTGTAACGGGTATCGATATGTTTCTTCGGATATTATTTCATCTCAATAGCTCACAAACATCCGGGTGAAAGATAAAAAGGTATCTTTTGCAAACAAAAGTGTTCAACTGTTCAACCTGCATCCAAAACTTGTGAAGAAATAACACTTATTGTGTTTTGCAAGAAATGATCTTTAAGAATTAGTTTTTGAGTATCGATTGTTATACATGTTGGCGACAGATGACATGGCACTTTCTTATAGTCAACAGTTGGCTATACTATTAAGTAATATTAACCATGCCCTTATACACCTAGACAGAGGGATTAAATCAGGATGACTTGCAAGGGGGCAGAGGAGATGTAAGAAATGGTTCATCGTATGTCTTTCACCAGTACTGTAGTAAAAATTCATACATGGAAGATTCTAGACTAAACCATAAACGGATACACTTTTATTCATGCACGATACTCCAATAGAGCAAGATCATGCATGGAAGTCTCCACATGCTTAGACAGCGGATTACATTAAGTGAAGACTAATGATCAACATTTAACTTGATAATGCGTTTGTCCAGGTAAAGCTCCTTGGAGTCCCCGTACACCGCGTCGGCGGGTAAAGGATGCCATGGATTTTCCAAGTCCACATCGGCGGGAAAGTCCCAGCTCCCTAGAGTCCAAGTCCGTCCGATGAGGCCGGTGTCGCCGCCCACGTGACCCAGAGGGGTAGTAACACTGACCACGCACCCGTACATCGGCCTCGTGTCAGTGTCAGCATCAGCGGCGTCGCCCCTGACGCACACTACAGAGACGGGGCGGAAGCCTGCGCGGGCCTCGCCGGTGCCCATGATCAAGAGGAAGACGATGTCATCGTCTTCCGAGACTAGCAGGCGGAGGTGATCCTCCAGCGACTCCGGCACGGTGAACGGGTAGCACGTCTCATACTTGATGTTCTCCGCCAAGGGCCAGTAGTGACCGCTGCACGCATCCGTGAGGTGATGCACCATGTCCGCCGGCGAGCCCCAAAACAACATCGGGCCCTCATAGCAGTAGACGAAGGGCTCCTTGGAGGCATTGACCAGGCCATCCATGAAACGGGAGTGGCTGTAGGGGACGTTGTGCCAGTTGAATATATGAGCATGTTACTACGAGATTTAATCTGAATAAGCACAAAATAAATCATGACGGCTATAATAGAGATGAAACTAATCATGTGGACTAGCATAGTAGTAGGATACAGAGTAGAAACATGAATTCTACCACGATCTCGAACAGGAAGGACAGAAACACATACAGTGCAACGGGAGCAGCACCGTTGGCATTGAGGTTGTCGCCCATGTCGTTGAGGAAGAGGTTGCCGAGGTTGAGGAAGAAGTCGTCGTTGGTGAAGTCATGGATGCCAGTAGTCGCGAGAGTGCGCTCCCCAAATTTCAATAGCGCCCGCCGAATGGAGCGCAGGAGGGAGTGGCTGTAGGGGACGTTGCGGCCGCCGAATGGAGCGCAAGAGTAGCACATGAAGCAGTAGATGGTGTCCTTACTAGTACTCCCTAGTCTCTATCTATCTATATCTACTCTTATAGAAAACCGAGTTGGTGATGATGGTATGCCTGCCATCTTGTAATATAGATCGTCCGATCTATATCTGACGGATAGAAAGCCAACTATGACAATTTTACAAAAGGTACCCGCACATCTCTCCACATTTACAGATAAGGCCTTGCCTCGTTCATCCTTATCTCCCACAACCTCGTGCTCCTCCCTAAGTCTCTATCTCTACTACTCTTCTTTGTTTTTTATAACAAATCGAATAGTACTGCCTCGTCCGCTGCACGCTCGGCTGAACACGCCTCCTCGCCTCCATCATCACCAACTGAGTCTTTTATAGGAGTAGGAGTAGAGAAAAAACTGAGTTGGTGATGATGGTGTGCCGTGCAATGCACGGGCATCTTGCTATTTTTTGCATATAAGTCCAAACACCATGTAGACACGGTCTTTGATCATGGTTCGTAGTCGTTCCACGCTCAGGCATTGAAGTTTGTAACTATTTTAGATTAGAATATACTACTCCTCCGATGCTAGTAGTAGAGCAGAGTCCTACTCTACTACTCTACTCAAGCAAGTTAGGGCATAGTACTATAGTAGGTACTATAGGGAGTACCAGTATTGTGATCACTCAAGCAAGTTGTCTGGCATCGATATGACCCTACACTACTGGTATGTGTCTCGTAAGTCAAGCAGCATGCTGTAGTCATCATCACCTGTCCACTTCCCGCAGCACATATTCGCTTCTCCATCTTTGTCTGCACATAATCTCGTCCAATCTTCCATCCCCGCTAAGGCGCCTCCCCCCCTCGTCCAAACCCAAGCACTAACAATGGCAAAACCGAGCAGCGTCCGCCGAAAGAGTGGCTGGAATTCGCTCCCCATAGAGGTAATCAAGCTCATTGTTTCGCGTGTGGACAATCTCAGTACCATGCCGCTCGCCGCGTGTTCGTCGGGGCTGTACCGTTTACTCAAAGCCCTCAGGCCGGAGCTTTTTAAGCCAGCTTCTTGCTTGCTGATGCCGCCTGATCTTTAGAAACGGTGTGTCACGTAGCATAACAATCATAGGGTGGCGAGCATCAACCCCCTTGACTGCGATCCGATCCCCATCAGCCTCAACTACATTAACGGTATGTACTGGGTCGGCATGAACACGTCTTGGATGGTGCTCGTTGATGGTCGCGGCAGCTGGATGCTCGTGGAGGTCTACACCCAGTGATTGATCCCCCTTCCTTCGATTAACACTGCACTACTTTGCCACCGCGGCCCAGAATACTCAGAATCTTACAGTAGCCAACATGATACCAAGTTTGATTTGCTCAAGGTTGTAATCTGCCAAGTGCCCACAAGATCTGTGAATTATAAAGACTTCAGGCTAATTGTGTTCTTCAACCGTGGTCTCGCCTATCTGACAGGTCACTGCGGTAAGTGGATAAATCTGCACATCCATCGCAGGATCATACATCCTCCATGGTTCTTTGATGCCATTGAACACAAGGGCTTCATTTACGTTGTCGACTCCTTCTATGGTTGGACATATTGCTGGCCTACTCCAGTCATCGCTATAAACGGTTGTTACAACAGTATGTTACTTTCCTATGATATCATGATGGCTTGCTTATATTACTGTCAACATTTACTGAAAAAATATTCATGCTCATAACATGCTGTTCTTAAGATTGACTAAATCAAGAGCCCTTTTTTATTTGACTCCAACTTGATATGATGTTGTAGGCCGCCTGGTGTCCCTACCCTTCCTAATTCCAGAACCTTTCAAAGAAAAGTGGCATGGCAGTTGCAGGTGGTTCCTGGCTCGATCAGACGACGGCGAACAATTGATGATCATTCGCACGTACCGGACGTGTTGTTTCACGGAATACAATCACAGTCACTGCAAGGTCTTTGAGCAGGATCCCAGCTTCTCTGGGCCTTCAGGAATTTTTGACTGGAGGCTGATAAGTAGCCTTGGTACACGCTCTCTGTTTGTCGGACTGAATTATCTGATTAACCAGGAGATAACCGACGGCAAGGATCATGATGGCAGCGCGGTTTCGTTCATCGGGCAAAACTGTGTGTACACAATGTACCATGCGTCTCTGCATGCACCATACCCTGATATGTGCTGCCATGCTTTGCAGCCCAAAGTAGGAGAGAGGGTCGCAAGTATCAGACTTCGACCTGCTGGCTGGAGTTTCCCCCGTTAGGCACCCATCTGGTTCAAGCCGTCAGCCAATCTCCACAGCTTAATAAATAGTAACGTCTAACAAAGCCAGTTAGTTAGATGCGTACACTTGGTGTAGTAGGATCTTTATTTAGTTTGATGCATACACTTGTTCTTTTTTTGGTAGCCCTTTTGTAATGATGGCTGATGTTTGGTTTGGAAGAGAGAGCTGCGTCTTCACTCTTCTGGCCTGCTTACTGCTTCTATTGCACCCCCAGTCCTGGTTGCTGCTGCTGCTGTTTTCAATGTACAATCAGTAGTATATTTTGTCTGTTGGTTGAATAAATGTGTGGTTAGAACGACAAACACAATGTTTTGGAAGTCGTTGCACGATTCGATCCTTTAGTGCCCCGTACCGTACGTAGCGCATACTATTTTTCGTACGGAACACATTTTCCACTTGTTGATAACATGCAGCCCACTAATGAAGGCCCAATAGAGAAGCCCATAATTAACTGGAAGGGAGGCTCTCACATGAATCCGGCCTAGGTACATGCTCATGGTCCCCTGAACATAAATAAGTAAATACATAAATAAAGCTAAATGCTCATGCACCAGTTCTTTGGGGAAATAGGTAGCCCAGTATTTCTTTTTGAAGAATACCCAAGCTAGGCCTATTTGTTTTCTCCGAATTAGTGGGCTACAAATATTTCAAGACGAGGAGGGATGCATTCCATCCTGGTCAAAGAGTATGGTCAATGTCTGTTAAAGTAATATCAAAAGGGGTTGAAAATTCCAAAAAAAATATAGCAAATGGGATATTAGTTTCTTTTTTTGGTTTTGTTCTTCACTGATATATTATACGTATTTCATTGGATTTAACATGACATAGTACTAATTTATTTTTAAATTTGTTTTAGTATGGCTATTAATTTTTGGATTAAGAATATTTCGTTCCCCAACAAAAATTTGCGAATTTTCAAAATTTCCCACATATTTAGTTAATTTTTTGACCCTGGTACTGACTAGAAAATGGCCAGCAATTCAAAAAATGGAAAACGGGCTGCAATAAATTCCATATGAATTAGAAAATGAGTAAAAATTATAAAAATGATAGCAAATGGGTTGTACACACCACAGATTTCAAGGCTGACCTGTTTACGCAAGGCTTTGTCAATGAACACACGATTCTAGCAGCAGTGACTGTTGGATGTCCATCCAACAGCCGACGTGCTTCTTCAATCTCTGATCTTCCTGCTCCAGCCGCCTAAACTAGCGCGGGCGGGACTGCCTGCTTCCTCCTCTTGTGGCCCGCTGTGATGCCGCGCAAGCTTCCCCGGCCCACCCTACTCCCTCTGCTGGCCTGGCCGCATGCAATCAACTGCCTCCTTATTACGCGAAAAAAAATGATTCCTCCCACTGACATCTGGGGCGCACCGGTTGGGAGGCTGACCAGTGGGCCTACTAAGTTGACGCGTACGCAGGGCTTGTCAACTTAGTCAACAAATGATTTTAGCAGCAGTAACCATTGGATTTGAATCGAACGGTCCTGCTGCTTCTTCAATTGCTGCTCTTCTTGCACCAGTCGCCCAAACTAGCGCCGGGGAGACCGCCTGCTCCTGCCTCCAGTGGCTGGCTGTGCTGTTGTTGAGGCCTCATCGCCCCCTACTACTCCCACAGCTAGCCAGGCCCTGCGGCGACGGCAGCCTCACATCGCAGCCGAACCAGTGAACCCTCGTACTCCTCCCCGCGTGGGCATCCACTGCCGCATCTTCCCCGGCTCCGCGTCGTCCCCTTCCTAGGCCTCGCCGTCGTCCACTGCCTTGGCGCTCTCAGCGCGGCATGGTCAATGTGGTCAACGACATTCCATCGGAAGAGTACTGTACGTGGAGAGGCTGACAGCTGGGTCCATGGCCACAGCCCAGTTTTTTTGTGATTTGCCAAGTAAGTCGCTTTGTCAGGCATGTTGGGCTGCAAATCTTTCAAGACGAGGAGAGCTTTCATTCGGTTGGCCGAGAAAATGGCCCATCAGTAATGAGAAATGGGCTGTACATTTTTAAAACACATCAAACCGACAATTAGTTTCAAATATCTTTTTTCCATTTTGAGATTTTAAATTCCATTAATTTTTATGCGTGGAGAATTTGTTGGATTTTATATTGACATACATTTATTTTTAAAATCAGTTTGAATGTGAGTCGAATTTCGGGATTAAAAACAGTTCGGACCGCACCGAAACATGCAAAATTTCGTATAATTTTTTAACCGTGGCCACAATATGGGATGTAATGCTAACAAAAAGAATATGGGCTAAAAAACCTTAAGAATTAGAAAATGGGCTGTAAATTATTTGAAATAATGGCAGATGGGTTGTATGCTATTTTCCACAGATTTGAGGCTTTCCTAAAAAAAGGTTGACACACAAGCAGTGACTGTTGGATGTCCATCCAACGGCCGTCGTGCTTCTTCAATCTCTGCTCTTCCTGCTCCAGCCGCTCAAACAAGCGCCGGCGGGACTGCCTGCTCCCTCCTCCCCGCGGCCGGCTGTGCTGCCACACAGGCCTCACCGCCCCACCGTACTCCCATCGCTGGCCTAGCCATCCCTCTACTCACCCACACCTACTGTTATTCTCCGGCGACGGCAGAAGAACCAGTAAACCTTCGTACAGTCCTACTCCCCTCCGCATGGGAAACAACTGCCGAGTCTTCCCTGCCTCTGTGTCGTTCCCTTCCTGAGCCTCGCCATCGTCCACTGCCCTGGTGCTCTCGGCGCGGGCTGTTCAACGTGGTCAACGACCGACATGCATCTGAAGTGGACTATACGTGGAGAGGCCGACAGCTGGGTCCACGGCCGCACGCAAGGAAATGCCTCCTTATTACGCGCAAAGTAATGATTCCTCCACCTGACATCAGGGACCCACCGAAAGGGCCTCTGTATTTCATGAAAAAAACGTTACCGCCGCTGACAGCTCGGACCCACCAGCTATATCTTCGCACGCAAGGAAGTGCCTCCTTATTACGCACAAAAAAATGAATACTCCCCCTGTTAGCTGGGACCCAGTATAGCGGCAGGCTGACTTATGGGCCTACTAAGTTGACGGGGACGGAGGGCTTTGTCAACTTAGTCAATATGCACGATTCTAGCTCCAGTGACCATACGATGTCCATCCAACGACCGTAGTGCTTCTTCAACCTCTGGTCTTCTTGCTCCAGCCGCCCAAACCAGCGTCGGTCGTGCCTCGTGCTCCTGCCTCCCATGGCCGGCTGCGATGCGGCGGAGGCCTCACCGCCCCCTACTACTCCCACCGCTGGTCAGGCCATCCCTCTACTCATCCACACCCCCTGTTATTCTGCGGCGACGGCAGCCTCATACCGCAGCGAACCAGTGAACCCTCGTACTCCTCTACGCGTGGGCATCCGCTGCCGCGTCTTCCCCGCTCCACGTCGTCCCCTTCCTAGGCCTCGCCATCATCCACCGCCCTGGTGCTCTCGGCACGACGTGGTCAACATGGTCAAGGAACGGCTTCCATCGGACGTGGACTGTACGTGGAGAGGCTGACAGCTGGGTCCATGGCCGTAGCAAGGAAGTGCCTCCTTATTACGCACAAAATAATTATTCCTCCACCTGACAGCGGGGACCCACCGGACGGGCCACCGTATTTCGTGAAAAAAATGTTTCCCCCTGACTTCTCGGACCCACCAGCTACATCTTCGCATGCTAGGAAGTGCGTCCGGGCCAAAAAAAATGATTTGCCCCCCTGACTGCTGGGACCCACCAGCTACATCTTCGCAGGCAAGGAAGTGCCTGATAGTCGGGACCCACCTGGTCGAAGCGTACGTAGCATTGTCATTCTGGTCACGAACGTGTACGTACATATTGGTCGTTGTAGAGGCGCGCACGTGTCGTAGTAGAGGCGCGCACGTAGCATGTACACGTACGTATAGCGGCCAGGGTGCAAGAAAGAAAATACGGCCACGTATGTACATACGGGCAGGGTCTCGAACGCCTACTCGCGCATATGTACGGCCAGGGCTCGTGTACATGGCTGGGTCGGAACAGAGAAACAGCGTCGTCGTCATGTTCATGGGGAGCCAACCGGCTGGGTCGGAACAGAATGCGTCGTCGTGTTCATCGGGAGGGCTCGGACGGAACAGGCGATGGAAACAAGGCATGGCGTACCGCAAAACGGAGGAAATGGCCTTGTGTTCGATCGGCCACATTCGAAATGGGGTCCTGTTCATCGGGAGGGTTCTGGCGTACCGCAAAACGGAGGAAACGGACCTCCTACGGTCGAAACAGGGGTCCTGTTGATCGGGAGGGGTGTGGCGTACCACAAAACGGACGAAACAGACTTGTGTTGGAGCGCTACGGTCGAAACGGGGGTCCTGTTGATCGGGAGGGGTGTGGCGTACCGCAAAACGGACGAAACGAACTTG
>NC_057807.1:134176970-134217111 GCF_018294505.1 Triticum aestivum
AGAGGCAGCATCGATTGGCTTCAGTTAGCAGCAGTAGCGAAGGAATCGCTCGATCGGGTTCAGTTAAAAGCCATCGATCGATCGCTCGGGTTCAGTAATGCATAGCCTGCAGTGCAATCGCTCAGGTTCAGTTAGAGCCCAACGCCTCGCTCGGGTTCAGTTAGAGCCAACTCCTCGCACACACGCGCGTACGTGTATGAGAGAAACACGCATCGCTCGGCCCCCAACCACCCACCGTAACCGGGAACTCCCCAAAATTTTCCTCGCCCTCGCTTCTACCACGGTTTTTTTCATCATGGACAGCCCAAAGAATGTCATGCAGCTGCGTCTCCAGCCCGCCCAGGACGAAAAGCCCATTTTCTGTCATGATTTTTTGTCATAGAAGTAGGAGCCCACCACATCTATGATGATACCGGGTTTTGTCACAATTATGGTCATAGAAGTGTCATATGTATGACAGAAAAAAGTTTCGTTGGGCCCAAAATGTCACGGATGTGTATTTTTTTTGTAGTGTTCCCTCTGCGAAGGGCCTAACTTTTATTTTTGTCTTATGCCTTATGTAAGAGTCATGGTGATCTTCACCTTTCCTTTTTACATTTTATCATTTGGCAAGCACATTGTGTTGGAAAGATCCTGATATATATATATCCAATTGGATGTAAGCTATCATAAACTATTATTGTTGACATTACCCTTGAGGTAAGAGGTTGGGAGGCACCACTATAAGTCCCTATCTTTCTCTGTGTCCGACTAAAACTCCACACCCATAAGTATTGCATGAGTGTTAGCAATTGTGCAAGACTAAATGATAGTTGAGTATGTGGACTTGCTGAAAAGCTCTTATATTGACTCTTTCCGATGTTATGATAAATTGCAATTGCTTCAGTGACCAAGATTATAGTTTGTTAGTTTTCAATGAAGTTTCTGATTCATACTTTACACTGTGAATAGATTGTTACTTTAGCATAAGAAGTCATATGACAATATATATAGCTGTTTCAAGAATAATCATGATGCCCTCATGTCCGTATTTTATTTTATCGACGCCTCCATCTCTAAAACATGTGGTCATATTTTTCGATTTCGGCTTCCGCTTGAGGACAAGCGAGGTCTAGGCTTGGGGGAGTTGATACGTCCATTTTGCATCATGCTTTGATATTGATATTATTGCATTATGGGCTATTATTACACATTATGTCACAATACTTATGCCTTTTCTCTCTTATTTTACAAGGTTTACATGAAGAGGGAGAATGCTGGCAGCTAGAATTCTGGGTTGGAAAAGGAGCAAATATTAGAGACCTATTCTGCACAACTCCAAAAGTCCTGAAACTTCGCGGAGGCACGTTTTGAAATTAATAAAAATACCGGCGAAAGAATCAACCAGAGGGGACCCACACCCTGGCCATGAGGGTGGGGGCGCGGCCTACCCCCTAGGCACGCCCCCTGTCTTGTGGGCCCCTTGGCAGGCCTCCGGTGCCCATCTTTTGCTATATGAAGTCTTTCGCCCTGGAAAAAAAATCAGAAGGAAGCTTTCGGGATGAAGCGCCGCCGTCTCGAGGCGGAACCTTGGCGGAACCAATCTAGGGCTCTGGCGGAGGTGTTTTGCCGGGGAAACATCTCTCCAGGAGGCGAAAATCGTCTCCATCGTTATCACCATCGATCCTCTCACCTGGAGGGGGTCAATCTCCATCAAGATCTTCACTAGCACCATCTCCTCTCACACCCTAGTTCATCTCTTGTATCCGATCTTTGTCTCAAAACCTTAGATTGGTACCTGTGGGTTGCTAGTAGTGTTGATTACTCCTTGTAGTTGATGCTAGTTGGTTTATTCGATGGAAGATTATATGTTCAGATCATTAATGCATATTAAATACCTCTCTGATTATGAACATGAATATGATTTGTGAGTAGTTATGTTTGTTCCCGAGGACATGGGAGAAGTCTTGCTATAAGTAGTCATGTGAATTTGGTATTCGTTCGATATTTTGATAAGATGTATGTTGTCTTTCCTCTAGTGGTGTCATGTGAACGTCGACTACATGACACTGCACCATTATTTGGGCCTAGGGGAAGGCATTGGGAAGTAATAAGTAGATGATGGGTTGCTAGAGTGACAGAAGCTTAAACCCTAGTTTATGCGTTGCTTCGTAAGGGGCTGATTTGGATCCATATGTTTCATGCTATGGTTAGGTTTACCTTAATTCTTCTTTCGTAGTTGCGGATGCTTGCGAGAGTAGTTAATCATAAGTGGGGTGCTTGTCCAAGGAAGGGCAGCACCCAAGCACCGGTTGACCCACATATCAAATTATCAAAGTAACGAACGCGAATCATATGAGCGTGATGAAAACTAGCTTGACGATAATTCCCATGTGTCCTCGGGAGCATTTTCCTTTATATAAGAGTTTGTCCAGGCTTGTCCTTTGCTACAAAAAGGATTGGGCCACCTTTCTGCACCTTGTTTACTTTTGTTGCTTGTTACCCGTTACAAATTACCTTATCACAAAACTATATGTTACCGATAATTCCAGTGCTTGCAGAGAATACCTTACTGAAAACCGCTTGTCATTTCCTTCTGCTCCTCGTTAGGTTAGACACTCTTACTTATCAAAAGGACTATGATAGATCCCCTATACTTGTGGGTCATCAATATGCAGCGGAAGGTAGACTACACTAGACAAGCTATAGTCAAGTAAGCAATGTAGTGAAAGCATGAAGACTATCAGCAGCTAGGTAGTATGGATCAGGATGGAAGATAGTATGAAGCCAAATAGTACACAGTCTTCACTCAGTGAAGTCAAACAAATCAGACAAGTAGGCAATGACTTCACGAAGACAAACTGTAAGTAACGAGAGGTGAAGGATAGAACTAGTTGCTCGGAGAGGACAGGGATTTGTTGGACCAGTTCCAGTTGCTGTGACAACTGTACGTCTGGTTAGGGAGGCTGAGATTCAACTCAGAAGACCGCATCTTCACCTTATTCCCCTTGAGCTAAGAACACTTAGTCCTCGCCCAATCACTCTGGTAAGTCTTCAAGGGAGACTTCCAAACCTTCACAGACTTCATTCACCAGCAATCCACAATGACTCTTGGATGCTCAGAACGCGACACCTAACCGGCTGGAGGATTCACAGTCCTCAAGTGTAATAAGTCTTCAGATCACGCGGACAGAAATACTTCAGTGATGCCTAACACTCTTTGGCTCTGGGTATTTTGGGCTTTGTCCTCGCAAGGAAAACTCTATCAAAGGCTTCGGAGGTGGGCTGCTCTCAAACGACAAAAGCTGTGCACTAACTCTGAGCAACCACCAATTTATGGTGTAGGGGTTGGGCTATTTATAGCCAGGAGGCAACCCGACCTGATTTGTCTAAAATGACCTTGGGTCACTAAGGAACTGATAGTGTCCAACGGTCAGATTTCAAACACACGCGGCAGCTTGACTTGGGCTACAAGTAAAGCTGACTCATCCAGCTCTAAATAAGATTTGCTCTCATTGTCTTTGCTCGAAGACATAGGATTTGGTTGAGCATCACTTCAGTCACTCTGACTTTGTTCACTTGAATCCCACTTAACAGTACGGTGGTTCCTATGACTCAACAAAGAAGAAAAGGAAACTGTGAAACAACTATGTCTTCGTACTCCATAGTCTTCATGTGATGTCTTCTCATGTCATAGCCTTCAATGTGAATATCTTCACAGACCACCATTGTCTTCAATGTCTTCACACATTTTTAGGGGTCATCTCTGGTAGGTAAACCGAATCAATATGGGACTACTACCTGTGTTATCCTGCAATTCTCACAAACACATTAGTCCCTCAACCAAGTTTGTCGTCAATACTCCAAAACCAACTAGGGGTGGCACTAGATGCACTTACAATCTCCCCCTTTTTGGTGATTGATGACAAACTGGTTGATGTTTTCAACGGGGATAAAAGTATATGAAAGTTCAGTGTTGTGAGTATTGTTTTTATACATATGAGGAGGCTCCCCCTCAAGATGTGCATATAAATGATTTGCTTTTGAATGCAAATGCAGATGGCAGGTTTTGCTTTTTGGAGTCCATCTTCAAAGTGTGAAGACAACGCATTATGCATATAAGTAGATAATGAAGATAATGATATGCATAATGGAAAATGGACGTCTGCAAAATGACTTCATACGGAATTTATCATCGCATCACAGAATAGCAGAAGAAGTAGCAGACGACCATCGAGTTTAAGTGTTACAACTCAAGGAACCAAATGTATCAAAAGACAAGAGTTGTAAATACTTGGCAAAATAATGCAACCACCCATAAGGACCCGCTTGAAGACTATCAACTCATATGCTTCTCCCCCTTTTGTCGGTAATGACCAAAAAGGTTTGAAGACATAGAGCATCTACTCGTTCCCAGAAGGACCAGATGGTGGAGCAGGGTCGGCATTGGAGTTTGGTGGTGCAGAAGGGCCCGATGCAGTGTCAAGATGCAGGGTAGCCATGGTCAGTGAAGTGGCGTCGTCTTCTTCATCGATGACATTCGCAACAACAGTTGCAGCCGAAGATGAATACTCAGAATATTCAAGTGAGGGAGTGCGGCTCCAGCTTGCATTTTGTGGAGGCCTGGAATCAAACTTGAAGCTCTTAGTGAAGCCATCTTTGCGAAGATCATCTTCAGAGCATAGTAAGGTGAGGCTCTTCCAGGACCGCCGAGAGGTTTCATGGGCAACAAATGAGTTCTTGGTGGCCAGGTTGCGAATGCAATTGACATCCACCAAGAGACTATGCATCTGACGCTTCAGCCAGTCGTGATGCTTGTCCTGCTTTTGATGTAAGGCCACAAGCAACTCTCGGTCATTGAGTACATGAGAACGCTTCCGAGGCCTTTGCGCAATTGTACTAGCAGTGGCTTCGGTGTTTGCACGATGAGGCATACGCACATTGCCGGCCAGAGGATAAGCAGGAATAGCAGCATTGGGGACATGAATTCCTTCTATTGGTTGAGTGAAGCATTGATGATCAACATTGTGAAGATATAGCAGTTCCTTGGCAGGCTCGGGGTAGATGGCTTCAACTGACAGATCAACCTCAGTCAGAAAGACAAGATGATATCATGCTTAGGGCTGTTAGTTGACAGAAGAATGGAGTTTGATCAGGCGCATCACCCATGGAGCATAAAACTTCAGGCCAAATAGATCAATCCCAGATGCAGTAAGTTGTCTGATGAAGAAATCCTGGGAGTTGAATCTGATGCCATTGACAATGTAAAATACCAAAGTCTTCATGGTGCCTTCAAGTTTGGCTTCTGAAGAATGTCCCTTGATTGGCCATAGAGTACGCCTCAGTATATGATAGACTGTGTGAGGCAAGCACTCAAGGTCCTTGACGAAGAATTCCTTGGGAAATTCTGCATCTTGAGGCAATGGCTTCATCATACTGAGCATCTGGCTCATATTGGGTTCAGGCCTCTGAAAGATACTCTGCAGTTCTTCTTTGTGATGCTGACAACCAGGCTCATACAGTTCACCTAGAATGGGCAGGGAGGTAAGCTCGATGATGTCTTGAGCTTTGGCTTCATGGTGCACATCTCCTGTCATCCACTCGAGGATCCATGTCTTCAGATCCCTGTTGTAGCCACGAATGTGAAGAGTAGCATAGAACTGCAGCAGAAGCTCTTCATTCCAGTGATCTTTGGCAGTGACAAATGGCATAAGACTAGCATCCCGAAAGCAGTCCAAAGCTTCTTCAAGGCAGCACAGCCCAGCAACAGCTTCACAATCAAGACGCATGTGAGGAAAGATTCTCTCTTGGTTGTAGAGGACACAAGAGTAGTAGCTACGCTGTTGATGGCTCCAGAATCGATCAAAAGAGATCTTTGGCTTCGAGTATGGGTTCTTGGCCTTGTCAAAGAAGGTATTGTGTGCTCTGAAGCTGTTCATGCTGAATGATCCTGGCGATGTCGCAGCAGCTAGAAGCCTTGGCAGCCTCGGCTTTGGCTACTAAACTTTTGGTCGCTGCTCCGCATGATAATCATATTGTGGTCCAGGAGCAGTGGGAGGAACCATGATTGGCTAGCGAACTGTGACCAACTCCCCATCACGATTGTAAATCGTTTCCATAGTGTGAGGCCTTGGGGGAGGAATAGCACCGTCAGTGAGGACCAGCGTCACAGAAGCTTCAGATTCACATTGGCTTCAAGCGCAGCATTAGCTTCAGGCTCCACATGGTCTTCAGCCAAGACAGGGTCATTGGCTTCAGCAGTGTTTGTGGCAGCCTCATTGTTCTCAACCTCCATTTGGTCAACGACCGGAGGGGCTTGCAAAATCACATTCTCCTCGAGAATGTTGGTCTATGGTAGGGGGTGTGGCAACTGTCTCTTCTCTTCTTTCTTCTTCTTTGGCTGATGCAGCCAGAATGTCTTCAACAGCTTTAGCTTCAGACTCTGGAACCGTCACAGAAGGATTCTCTTCAGGGAACACTTGACGTGCCACTGAGCTGGATTGTTGTGAATCTTCTTCTGGGATGGTGGACATGGAGACTAATGGCCTGAGACCTTTGGGAAGCCGTTGAAACACGGGCGACGCCTTTGGTGATGGAGTGGTCTCCAAGTAGTGGTCGTCATTCAGTACCATATTGGTAACTTGCGCTGGTGGAGTATGGGGTGTTTCAACTTGAACAGGGGTTTCTTCTTGAGGGGCTCAGCCCAGGAATCATCTTGAGCGATTGGCATAAATGGACGACCAATGCTAATGTATTCACTGCTCGCTGAAGCAGGCGATGATACCAAGTGGTGCTCGAGTTGAGGAAGGACTTCATCATCAATAACATTGTCTTCACGACCAATGTCTTCAGCTGCGTTGGGGTCAACAGCTGGAACTTGTTCATCTTCATGAGCCTCTGTGGAAGCAGGCTGGTGGATCACAACACGTTGTTCTTGGTTGGTGGCAGCAGGAGGAGCAACTAAGATGGGTTCAACAATGAGAGGCTGAGAGGCCGCAGCATGCTCTTTCTTTGAAGACTTAGTCCCCTTAGTCTTCAACTTTTTCTTGGAAGGATCATCATCAGATGCATCCTTGTGCTTGCGCTTCTTGGCTTTGACTTCAGCTGCCCTTGTCTTCTTTAGCTCTGAAGCTGCTGAGGTGACCTTAGGCTTCGAGCATGTCATGCTGGCAGGGAAGACAATGCGAGGTTCTTCCTGCCTTGGTGCTTCAGTCTGTATCACAACAGGCTTCTTTTGTTTGGCAGCCATCCTGGGATTGATGCTAGGGCGCCCAAGAGCTTTGCGCTTCTCAGCTTCATTGTGGGCTTGAACGCATTTCTGAGCGAAATACTTCATGCGCTCTCATGAGCCTTTAGCTTCAGTGCACTTCTTGTGGAACTCCTCCTTGAGGTCATTCATCATCTTCTTGAGATTTGAACATCTACCACGCTGAGCTTGGCCATGTTCATCTTGAAGTGAGCCTTCTCATAATCAATTTTGCTCTACAGCTCAACAATCTTCTGAGCCAAGGCCAACTCACTAGCAGTGGCTCCATGGAATGCGACGCTGATGTCCACTGGAAGCTGAAGATCATCAATACTGATGCGCTGGTCGTTGAACCACTCATCAATGAAGTTGTTTGTCAACATCAAAGAGGGGTAGATCGTTGAAGATTTCTGCCTCTTGCTTGCTCTTGATTAGCATCTCAAGAGCATCATCACCAAGATCTTCATCGCTGGACAGATCAATGGTGTCATCTTCGTTGCGCAAAACAGCAAACGGAGTCAGGGGTTGCCCAGTGGCCTTATTGGGAAATGGCTTCTTGGTCCTCTTGGACACGCGAGATTAGTCTTCAGACTGCACACTGGATTCAGGCAGTGCAGTCTTTAGAGTCTTCCTAGTTGAAGCTTTCGGTGAAGCAGATAGCATTGAAGCTTTTGCCTTCTTCTTCTCTTTATCCTTTGGAGGTGAGGGAGCATCTTCAGAATCAGCTTCACCAGCAGATTGCTCCACAGCTGCTCTCTGAGCAGCAATGTGAGACAGAAGCCCATCAAATTGGCGAAGGGGCCAATTCTGTTCTCATTAGCTTCACGTGTCCTATCAGATCTTGGAGCGGAGGGGCCAGGGTTGAAGTTGAGGCCAAACTCCTTTTGGTTCTTCCCAGCAGAATCTTTAGCAAACTGATAGTTTCGCTTGAAAAGATTGTCTTCACGACACCATAACAGAGAAGATGGGTCGGCGTTTTCAGGCTATGGTCCTCTAACCATGCAAGGATAGAACTTTCGCTCAATGGCTTCAGCCTTGCTCTTTGGCACCAAGCCGCGGTATAGACAGTCACCCCATGGACGCTTGATAGCATTCTTTTCAGCATACTCAGGTGTTACAAACCTATACTTGAACCATTCCTCAGCCCAATATCTTCGGATCCACTGAATCCAGTTCTTGCGCTAGTTGTAGTTATCCTCAGGATCTGACTTGTACAGTTCATATAGATCAGGGAGCAAATCAAGTGTTGCCACGGCGTTGCCTACCACCTTTTCGTGCAGACTTTTCTGAAGCCATAATATTCAGACTGATTGGCTTCAACATAGTTAAATGCTTCCGTCTGCTGGTTAGACAAGAACTGGCTTCAGGAGATTCGATGTGACGTTGTAAGTATTCTACAAATGAATGGAAACTATGAGAACCAAGGGATTCTCCCACGGACATGTACCTGTGACAGCATTAGAGATGCGAGGGAAGGGAAAGATGTCATATGCATTCTTAGAAGATTTTGAAGATAAATCAGTTTAGAAGACATTGACCTCATAGTGCGAAGACATTCACTTATTTGGAGAGAGTTGATTCCAGATTTGTACGAATCCATGAATAAGTACAAGTGAGGAATCTAACTAGTTATGAAGCATAAGTGAATATACTTGGCATTATATGAGATGCAGATGAGAACAGATCCAGATTTGGAAGTGAAGAAACCACTTTTGGTTGAAGTGGATGGATTTGACGGATCAAAAAGGCAGTAAAAAGTAAGATTTAATTACCACCGATGAACTGCTAGACGAGTGTCGGTGTCAAAACCGGCGGATCTCGGGTAGGGGGTCCTGATCTGTGCGTCAAGGCTGATGGTAACAGGAAGCAAGGGACACAGATGTTTACGCAGGTTCGGGCCCTCTCGATGGAGGTAAAACCCTACTTCCTGCTTGATTAATATTGATGATATGGGTAGTACAAGAGTAGATCTACCACGAGATCATAGAGGCTAAACCCTAAGAGCTAGCCTATGATGGTCTAATTGTAATTGTGATCGGCCTTCTAAGGACCAACCTCTCCGGTTTATATAGACACTGGAGAGGGCTAGGGTTTACATGGAGTCGTTTACACGAAAGGAAATATAATATCCGGATCGCCAAGCTTGCCTTCCACGCAAAGGAGAGTCACATTCGGACACGGGCCGAAGTCTTGAGTCTTGTATCTTCACGCTTCAATAGTCCGGACGTTGTACACAGTCCGGCTATCTGGACACCCCCTAATCCAGGACTCCCTCAGTAGCCCCTGAACCAGGCTTCAATGACGATGAGTCCGGCATGCAGTATTGTCTTCGGCATTTCAAGGCGGGTTCCTCCTTCGAATACTCCAAAGTAATTATCGAACACTTGAATCGTGTCCGGATCCACAAAATGATCTTCATGTGCCACCATAGAGAGAATGATACTTCACAAATGCAATCTGCTAACAAATGTTTCTGATGACGTGACATGTTATTACGGGCGGATCATCATTTGAACAGTTTTCCCACAACTAGGTACAGCGCATATTACGAGGCGGTTTCTTTGACACGTCTTGTCAGAGCAGAGATCGTGTCCCCTTATCACGGGATTCTCATCAATACGGGTATGGGTAATCCAACCGCGCCGCTAATCGCGGTGAGTGGGAGGTAGACGGGTTTCACCAGGCAAGTGGGGAGGCGCAAAAAGCAGTTACCGCCCCTATAAAGAGGTTAGGTTCCTTTCTCTTTTACCCATGCCTTCTCCTTCCGTTAGCCCATTCCCCTCTGTTCGAGCCCTAATGCCCAAGCACTCTTCTTCTCCATCGAATAGAGGTTTTCCAAATATGTCCGGATCCGGAGCAGGAGGCAAATGGATGGCCTCGACCATCCACGAAAAGGACATCAAGAAGCTCCGAGGAGCCGGGTATCTGGCCCAGAAGATCGGCCACCGACTCCCACCTGCGGGACAGGTAATCCCCACTCCGGAATCTCACGAGAGATTCATGTTCCTTCCCCATTTCGTCCGTGGGCTCGGGTTTCCCCTTCACCCGTTCGTTCGGGGAGTCATGTATTACTACGGGATCGATTTTCATGATCTTTCCCCCAACTCCTTCCTTAATATCTCGACGTTCATCGTCGTGTGCGAGGCTTTTCTCTGGATCCCACCTCACTTCGGCCTATGGCTGAGGATTTTCAATGTGAAACCCAAGGTGGTGAGTGGCGAACATGCCGAGTGCGGCGGCACCATGGTAAGCAAGATGCCCAAGGACGCTTGGCCGAAGGGCGCTTTCAACGACTCTGTCAAGGAGTGGCAGCAGCAGTGGTTCTATATCACCGAACCACGCGGCAAAAGGTGGGCGGCAGCTCTAGAGTTCAGATCCGAAGCTCCACTGCGGCTTACGTCCTGGCCCAAGAAGGGCCCGAACTGGTCCTCGCCCGTCGAGCTGTCACTGCTCCAGACGTGCGTCCAGAGTGTGGTTGACAGGGACGTCAAACTCGTCGACGTAGTCCAGGTGATGCTAGTTCGCCTGGTTCTCCCCTGTCAGCGCCGAGCTTGTGCTCTGTGGGAGTTCGACCCAACCGAGCACCGAACCCTTCAGGAGCTTTATGATTCCTCCCACAAGGATATCTGGAAGGTGCTCTTCAAGTCCGGCAAATCATGGCCGGGCCCCGCTGAGGACCGTGGATATCAATTATCCCATTCTGCGAGCTCGGTAAGTTACAGTCACGCTCTGTCTATTCGTGCTTCAGCCGGCATGCCATGAGGGGGACATCCTAATCATGTTTCATTGTGACTTCAGGGATGGATAAAGAAAGTGGACTGGATACATTGTCCGGCCCCGCTGCAAGAGGAACCGGCCGGACCCCTTCTGTCGAAGATGCTGGTCCCCGTGCCTTACAAGGCGCCAAAGAAGGAGGCTTCCAAGAAGGTCAAGAAGACCCGGAGTGGCCTCCGTCGCCGCGAGACTTCGGACGCAAAATCCGGAGACTCAAGCGACGCTCCTTCTTCAAAAGACAAAGAGGAGGAAGCAGAGGAGGACGAGCCTCACTCTGAAGGTGGGAGGAAGCGTGCAGCTTCCCCGTCCCTGGAGGCCGAATCGCCCAAGAGGGGGAAAGGTTCCCTCCCAGAGACATCCACCACGGCTGTCGACAGCAGCCCGGAGTGGGACCCCAGGGCCCAGCCCCTGGGGAAGTCGTAAATATACAGAATCCGAACTCGTGTATGCGTCCGGGATTGTTTTTGGATTTGTCGGTTTTAACTGTTGTCGTATTTTTGCATAGCCCGGCGAGGTCTCGTGCCGGACAGTCCACATCGGAGGATTCGCTGGGCTCAGACGCCTTGGCGAGTGAGACACCTCCGCAGGCCCCTTCCCCAAAGTTCAGGCGCGACACTGAGGTGTCATCTCGACAGGACCCGGACCAGGGAGGACATATCCCCGTTGCCGGACACATGGGGGTAGATAAGGCCCCTGGGACCTCTAAGGTTCCAGAGTCGAGCGGACAGCCACTTTCGATGGTGGGAGGCCTGCCTACCTTGCCGGCATCCTCTGTTCAAGCAGAGCTGCCCGGCGGTCTATCGATAGCGTTGAAAAACGCATCTATTGTCGATGAGCACCGCACTCTCATGGGTGCGGTGGTTGAGAAGATTCAGTCTGCCGAAAGCGGGCTGAACGAGTCCTGCTTTGGCCCTATAAAGGCCTTTGAGGTATGTTTCCTAAGGAACCTTTGAGGAATTGTCATAATAGGAGTAGTAGCCCCTGATACGTTGTCCGGCGGAGAAGACGGAGCTAGGCAGGGGATCAAACCAACTGCTTTCGCGGGAGTTTATGTGAATGACGTATACCCTTTTATGTGAAAACAGGCTTCTGCCGAGAGGACGGCCGCTTATGATGCGGAAGTGTCCAAACTGAAGCATAGCCTTGCACGGGCCGAGGAAGAACTCGGCCGTGTGAAGAAGCAACTGGAAGGCAAGCAAGGTGAAAGTGCTATTATCGACTAGAGGGGGGTGAATAGGCGATTTTTATGAAAATCTTCAAAACGTGGAAGTTTCGAAGACAAACAATAGAAATGACCTAATTGATATGCAGCGGAAGATAAACTACAACAAGCAAACCATAGTCAAGTATGCAATAATATGAAAGTACAAAGACTAATAGCAGCTTAGTAGTAAGGATCAGGATGGAAGATAGTATGAAGCCAACCAACGATAGTAGTCAAGCAATGAAGTCAAACAGGTATGACAAATAGGCAATGACTTCACAAAGACAAACACTAAGTAAAAGGAGGGAGAGGATAGAACCAGTCACTTGTTGAAGACACAGGATTTGTTGGACCAGTTCCAGTTGTTGTGACAACTGTACATATGGTTAGGGAGGCTGAGATTCAACTCAGAAGACCGCGTCTTCACCTTATTCCCCTTGAGCTAAGGACACACAGTCCTCGCCCAATCACTCTGGTAAGTCTTCAAGGTAGACTTCCGAACCTTCACAGACTTCGTTCACCGGCGATCCACAATGACTCTTGGATGCTCAGAACGCGACGCCTAACCGGCTGGAGGATTCACAGTCCTCAAGTGTAATAAGTCTTCAGGTCACACAGACAGAAAGACTTCAGTGATGCCTAACACTCTTTGGCTCTGGGTGTTTGGGCTTGGTCCTCGCAAGGATTTCTCTCTCTTAAAGGCTTCGAGGTGGGTTTCTCTCAAATGACAAAAGCCATGCACTAGCTCTGAGCAGACACCAATTTATGGTGTAGGGGGTGGGCTATTTGTAGCCACAAGGCAACCCGACCTGATATGTCCGAAATGACCCTGGGTCACTAAGGAATTGACACGTGTTCCAACGGTCAGATTTCAAACACACACGGCAACTTTACTTGGGCTACAAGCCAAGCTGACTCATCCAGCTCTGGATAAGATTTGCTCTCATTGTCTTCGCTCGAAGACATAGGATTTGGGTTGAGCATCACTTCAGCCATTCTGACTTTGTTCACTTGGACCCCACTTAACAGTACGGTGGTTCCTATGACTCAACAAAGAAGAAAAAGGAAACAACGAAATGACACAGTCTTCGCGCTCCATAGTCTTCACTCAATGTCTTCTCATGTCATAGTCTTCAATATGATATAACTAAGAGAATGACATGCACAATGAAAAATGGACGTCTGAAGAATGATCTAAGTGCGGAAGTTATCATCGCACATGCGGAATTTATCATCGCATCACAGAAAAGCAAATAAGTAGCAGACGACCATCGAGTTCAAGTGTTACAACTCAAAGAACCAAATGTATCAAAAGCGAGAGTTGTAAACACTAAGCAAAGTATAAAGCAACCGCCCAAATGAACCCGCTTGAAGACTATCAAACTCATATGCTTCTCCCCCTTTTGTCAGTAAGGACCAAAAAGGTTTGAAGACATAGAGCATCTACTCGTTCCCATGAGGAGTAGGTGAAGCAGTAGGGTTGTCGTTGTTGTTTGGCTGCGTAGACAAACTTGGTGCAGTGTCGATGCGTGCAGAAGTAGGAGGCGGTGAACTAGCATCATCTTCATCGATCACTTTGGCATTCACAGTTGCCACGGAGGAAGAATAGTCAGAGTCTTCAAGGGATGGAGATCGACGTAGGACAGCATTCCGTGGAGGAGTGGAGTCAAACTTGAATCTTTCAGTGAAGCCATCGTCTTGAAGATCTACTTCAGCACTGAGCAGTGTCAAACTCTTCCATGATTGTCGACAGGTCTCGTGAGTGACAAAAGCATTCTTGGTGGCAAGATTTCGAATGCGATTGACGTCCACCAAGAGGCTTTGCATTTGTCGCTTGAGCCAGAAGTGATGCTTGTCTTGTTTCTGATGCAGTGCCACAAGAAGTTCTCGGTCATTTAGGATGCGAGAGCGCTTCTTAGGCCTTTGGGAAATTATGCTCTCAGTAGCTTCAGTTTGTGCATGATCAGGCAGACGAGTGTTCCCAGCCATTGGATAGACACGAGTTACAGCTTGGACTCCTTCCATGGGTTGAGTGAAGCTTTGGTGATCAGCATTTTGAAGACAAAGAGGCTTCTTGGCAGGCTCAGGGTATATGGCTTCAACTGACATATCAACCTCTGGTAGAAAGATCAGATGATTGCGAGCAGAGGGCTGATAGTTGATAGCAGAGTGTAGCTTGATGAGGCGCATGACCCATGGAGCATAGAATTTCAGGCCAAAGAGGTCAGATCCAGACGCAGCCAATTGCCGGATGAAGAATTCTTGTGTATTGAAGCTAATGCCATTGAGGATGTAAAAGACCAATGTCTTCATGGCTCCTTCAAGTTTTGCAGCTGATGAATGCCCTTTGATAGGCCATAGAGTTCGCCTGATGATGTGATATATTGTGCAAGGCAGATACTCAAGGTCATTAACAAAGAACTCCTTTGGGTATTCAGCGTCAGGTGACAAAGGCTTCATCATGCTCAACATCTGGCTCATGTTGGGCTCTGGCTTATGGAAGATGCTCTCTAGTGCATTGCGGTGGAGTTGACAATCAGGTTCGAACAGCTCTCCGGGAGTGGGTAGGCCTGTAAGCTCAATGACGTCAAGAGCTTTGGCTTCATGATGAACATTTCCTGTCATCCACTCGAGAACCCATGTCTTTGTATCTCTGTAGTAGCCGCGAATGTGGAGGGTAGCATAGAATTGAAGCAAAAGTTCCTCATTCTAATGTTCTTTGTCAGTCACAAAGCTGAGCAGACCGGCATCATGAAAGCAGTCAAGTGCTTCTTCTAAGCATGGCAGTCCGGCAATGGCTTCAGTGTCGAGGCGCATATGAGGGAAAATGTGACCTTGATCATACAGAATGCAGGAGTAATAGCTTCGCTGCTGATAGCTCCAGAAACGACCAGATGATATTCTTGGCCTTGAGTAGGGGTTCTTTGCTGTGTCAAAGAAGGTGTTGTGGCTTTTGAAGCCATTTGCATTGAAGGACCCTATAGAGGTGGCAGGACCTGGGAACCTTGGCAGTCTTGGCTTTGGTTTCTGGACCTGAGGCCTATGCTCAACATGATAATCAAACTGAGGACCAGAGGCATTAGGCGGAGGGACCAGAACGGGCCATTTGATAGTGATCAGCTGACCATAGTTGTATGCTTGCTCAATTGTATAGGGCCTTGGTGGTGGAACAGGAGCAGTGGCAACAACAGAGGCGTCAGGCTGCACAATAGATGCTTCAGGAGCAGTTGCATCATTGGCTTCTGGCACATTAGTTGGTGCAGGCTCCACACTTACTTCAGCCATGACTACGTCATTGGCTTCATTTGTGTTGGTGGTGGCAGCCTCAAGATTTTCAACCTCCACTTGATGAGCTGGAGGGTCGGGCACTGGCACGTTCACTTCAGGAACAACTTCTTCAGTGATGGGGGGGTAGGGACACGTTCTTCGTCTTGGTTGTCGTCGGCTGATGCAGCCGGATTGTCTTCAGCAGCTTTGGCTTCAGACACGGAGACATTCACAGTCGGAGTGGCTTCTGGAAACACTTGACGTGCAACAGGTTGGTGGTGCACTTCTCCTTCTAGAATGCTCAAAAGAGGGACTTGAGGCCTTGGTCCTTGGCGAAGCCTGCGTAATGTTGGCGACGCCTTTGGAGATGGAGTTGGCTGTGCCTCAAAGTCATTCTCTTCTTCTTGGACAGGTGATGTGACTTGTTGTTGTTGGGGAGTACTTGGGGAGTCTTGTTGTTGTGGGTGATCAGCCCATGATGCATCCTGAGCGATTGGCGTCAGAGGACGACCAATGCTGATGAGTTCGTTGTTCGTGAGAACAGGCGATGATACCAAGTTGTGTTCGATCTGAGGAAGAACTTCATCATCTTCAACATTGTCATTGTGACCAATGTCTTCAGCAGCGGTGCGATCAACTACTGGAATGTCTTCAGCTTCATGAGCCTCTGTGGAAGCAGTCTCATGAACTATCATCCGTCGTTCTTGGTGTTCAGATGCAGGGCGAACCATTGAGATAGGTTCAACAACTAAGGGCTATGTGGGAGCAGCCCGATTCTTCTTGGTTTTGCGCTTCTTCTTGGAGGGAGCAACATCAGAGGCTTTAGTATTTTCCCTTTTTCTGGCTTCAACCTCGGCAGTCCTCGTCTTCTTCAGTTCTGAAGCGGTTGATATTACCTTTGGCTTCGAGCCAGTCATGCTGCTTGGGAAGACTATGCGAGGTTCTTCCTGCCTTGAAGGTGCAGATTGATTAGTTGATAGCTTCTTCTTCTTTGCAGCCATTCTGGGGTCAATGCCAGGACGACCAAGAGCCTTGCGCTTCTCAGCCTCATTGTAGGCTAGCACACACTTGTCAGCCAGACTCTTCATGCGCTCACGAGAGCCTTTAGCTTCTCCGCGCTTCTTGTGAAAGGCTTCTTTGAGCTCGTGCAGCATGATCTTGAAGTTTTTGACATCTTGCACGCTGAGCTTTGCCACATGCTTCTTGAACTGAGCTTTCTCATGGTCGATCTTGTTCTTCAGTTCAAAGATGCGCTGAGCAAGAGCTAGCTCAGAAGCAATGGCGCCATTGAAGGAGACGCTGAGGCCAATGGGAAGTTGCAGATCTTCAAAGCTGAGATTTGGGGTGTCAAACCACTCATCAATGAAGTTATGGATGATTGCCACATCAAAGAGAGGCAAATCATTGAAGATCTCTGCTTCTTCCTTGCTCTTGATCAGTTGCTCGAGAGCATCATCTGCAAGATCTTCATCGCTGGACAGATCAATGTGCTCTTCTCGCAGAATAGCAGTAGGAGTCAATGTCTGATCAGTATTTTTGACAACTTTCTTTTTCTTCTCCATCTTCTTGGAGATACGTGATAGATCTTCAGACTGCACACTGTCTTCAGGAGGTGCAGTGGCCAGTGCCTTCGCATGTGAAGCTTTTGGAGGAGTAGCTGATCTTGAAGCCTTAGCCTTCTTTAGCTTCTTCGGCTTTGGAGTAGGAGTTGGGGCTTCATCAGTGTCAGCAGCATCATCAGAATGATCCACTTTGGCACCTTGGACCAAGATGTGAGTGATGAGGCCATCAAGGTTGAAGAAAGGACCGATGACATTGGGTTCTGCATCACGTGAGCCGTCAGCACGGGGAGAAGAGGGACCAGGATTGAAGTCTAATCCCAATGACTTCTTGTTTTCCTTGGCCGATGCCTTTGCATGCTGGAAGTTGCGCTTGAAGAGATTATCGTCACGACACCAGAGCAATGATGATGGGTCGGCATTTTCAGGCTGAGGTCCACAGACCATACAAGGATAGAAACCCTGTGCAATAGCTTCAACTCTGTTCTTGGGTGGAAGGCCTCGATAGAGAAAATCACCCCAAGGACTTTTGATAGCATTCTTCTCAGCGTATTTCTAGGTCACGAACTTGTATTTGAACCATTGTTCAGCCCAATATTGTCAAATCCATTGGATTCGGGTCTTGCGCTGATTATAATCCTCTTCAGGATCTGTCTTGTAAAGCTCTGCGAGGTCATCAGGCAAATCTCTTGATGTTCCCCCATGACACTGTCTGCCACCCTTCCTTATTGATTTCTCTGCAGCCATGAACTTCAAACTGAATGGCTTCAACACGTTCAAAGGCTTCAAAGGCTTTCGCTTGCTGGTCAAATAGGAACTGGCTTCGGGAGATTTAATGTGATGCTGTAAGAATTCTGCAAACGAATGCAGACTATGAGAACCAAGGGATTCTCCCACGGACATGTACCTATGACAGCATTAGAGATGCGAGGGAAGGGGAAGAGGTCATATGCATTCTCAAAAGATTTGAAGATAAATCAGTTTGAAGACATTGACCTCATGATGCGAAGACATTCACTTATATGTTGAGAGTTGATTCCAGATTTGTACGAATCTGTGAATAAGTACAAGTGAGGAATCTAACTAGATATGAAGCTTAAGTGAATATACTAGGCAGTATGAGATGCAGACAGAATAGATCTAACATTGTGTAGGCAGAAACCAATTTTGGTAAATAGGATGACTCTTTGAGGATCAAAAAGATGGTAAAAATAGAGTTGTATTTACCACACGAAGAACTGCTAGATGGGATGAATAGGAGACCGATCAGCTCAATCCATCGTGCCCTAACTTGGCGACAGAGGACACCTACGGCGGCGGCGGAGAGGACAATGTCCACGGCCGGTGTGAGGACGGCGTCGGAGAAGTCGCGGCAGCTAAGCGCTTCATCGTCGGCGTCGTCGAGAGCTAGCGGTGGCGCTAGGGTTTTGACGAGGTGGAGAGGTGGAAGAGGGTTTTCTTTACCGCAGGGGACATGTATTTATAAGGAAGTGTGCTGCATAGCGCAATTACGCAGGTGCCACTGGCGGTTCACATCTGAGGGGCACGTGGCAAGCATGCAACATACTTAGAGTTGTCCCATGTTCCCATGCCCGCCAGGTTTATCGGATGGTTGTTCCGGCTTCTCCAGATTTCAAACAATAAGGATGAATCATTTAAAACAGAATTAATGTTTGTCTCTGTGTCTTCTACTGACAAGGACGCAGAGAAGACATTCGACAGTTTCAATAGAATGCATATGATTTGGACAGATAGAGTTCGAGATAGAAAGCATAGAGAGATTTGGGGTCCGATCACATTCACTTAGTTCAAAAGATTCAACTAGGAAGACATAGCTATAAGTGAATGCTGTAGAGGACAAAACACTAGTATATATATATATATATATATATATGTATATATATATATATTAGAACGCAATCAAATCATCATAGTGAAGAAAATCATGAAGATAAGTTGAAATTGAAGACAAACCAAATGCGAAGACATTGCAAAAATAACGCCATGAGTAAAACACTTCAAACCGAGAAATTTGGTGGTGGCGTTACCCACCGTATAGGAAGTATTAGACCCAGACACGGCACACAATTATCGTGGCGCTCCAAAGTCAAATTCCACGTTAATGTATTCACACTCAGAATGTAAGTCTTCATTGATTGAAGATATACTTTACATCATGTGTTGCGCATCTAAGTCATCAACATGCATAAGTGTTAGGATGTGTGCCTGATCAGAGGACATTTGAGGATTCCAAGATATTTAGCTCACACAGTAACTTGCAAAACCTTTTCTCATCCAAGGGCTTTGTGAAGATATCTGCCAGTTGCTCTTCAGTGTTGACGTGAATGATGTCAATATCTTTCTTCATGACATGATCTCTGAGAAAGTGATGACGAATTTCAATGTGCTTTGTCTTCGAGTGCTGGACTGGATTGTTGGCAATCTTGATGGCGCTTTCGCTGTCGCAGAAGAGAGGTACTTGTTTCATATTGATGCCATAGTCCTTGAGAGTTTGCTTCATCCATAGAAGTTGAGCGCAGCAAGATCCAGCAGCAATGTATTCAGATTCAGCAGTTGAGATTGATACACAGTTCTACTTCTTTGATGACCAACAAACAAGTGATCATCCCAGAAAGTGACATGTGCTTGATGTAGACTTGCCATCCACCTTGTCAACAGCATAATCAGCATCTGAGAATCCAACCAGATCAAATTTTGAGCCCTTTGGATACCATAATCCGAGTGTTGGGGTGTAAGCCAAATATCGAAGAATTTGCTTCACAGCTAAGTGATGCGACTCCTTTGGTGCTGCTTGGAATCGAGCACACATGCAAACACTAAGCATAATATCTGGCCTAGATGCACATAGGTAAAGTAAGGAACCAATCATGGAGCGGTATACCTTTTGATCGAACTCTTTACCATTGTCGTCGGGACCCAGATGGTGTTTGGCTGGCATTGGCGTCGTGTAACCTTTGCAATCTTCCATTCCAAACTTCTTCAGACAATCTTTGAGGTATTTTTCTTGAGATATGAAGATGCCATTCCTTTGCTGACGAATTTGAAGACCAAGGAAGAACTTCAGCTCACCCATCATGGACATCTGATATTGCTCTTGCATCATGTATCCAAACTCATCACTATACTTCTGGTTGGTGCAGCCGAAGATAATGTCATCCACATATATTTGGCACACAAACAGTTCACCATCATATGTCTTCGTGAAGAGTGTGGGATCGAGGGATCCAGGTTTGAAGCCTTTGCTCTTCAGGAAGTCTTTGATCATATCATACCAAGCGCGAGGAGCTTGTTTGAGGCCATACAGTGCTCTGTTTAGCTTGTATACCATATCGGGATGTTTTGGATCTTCAAAGCCAGGTGGTTGAGCTACGTATACTTCTTCTTCAATCTTGCCGTTGAGAAATGCACTCTTCACATCCATTTGATATAGCAAGATGTTGTGGTGGTTAGCATCGGCTAGCAGTATGCGAATAGCTTCAAGCCTAGCCACAGGAGCAAATGTTTCATCGAAGTCAATTCCTTCAACTTGAGTTATCCTTGAGCCACAAGACGTGCTTTGTTTCTGACGACTTGACCATGCTCATCTTGCTTGTTCTGATATATCCATTTTGTGCCAATAATGTTATGCTTGCGAGGGTCAGGACGCTTGACAAGTTCCCAAACATTGTTCAGCTTGAACTGTTGAAGTTCTTCTTGCATAGCTTGTATCCATTCAGGTTCCATAAAGGCTTCAGCAACTTTCTTGGGTGCTGATATTGACACAAAAGAAAAGTGCCCACAGAAATTTGCTAACTGTGTTGCTCTTGAGCGAGTAAGTGGACCAGGTGCATTGATGCTATCAATTATCTTCTCAATTTGTACTTCATTTGCAACTCGAGGATGAATTGGACGAAGACCTTGCTCTTGATGATCATTGTCATCATTGGGAGGATTGTCTTCAGACTGAGCATTGTCTTCAGGTTGGTTAGGTGCAGAAATTATAAGTTCCTCTTCAGGTTGTGCTTCAGAAGGCATGATTTCACCAGTTCCCATCAGCTTGATAGATTCGCTGGGCGGAGCTTCGTCTAGTGTACTTGGCAGGAGCTCTCTTTGTGAACCATTGGTTTCATCAAATTGCACGTCCACAGTTTCGATGATTTTGTAGAGATAGAGGTTGAAGACTCTGTAAGAGTGCGAGTCCTTTCCGTAACCGAGCATGAAGCCTTCGTGAGATTTAGGTGCAAATTTTGACTTGTGATGGGGATCCTTGATCCAGCACCTAGCTCCAAATACTCTGAAGTAGCTGACATTTGGCTTCTTGCTAGTAAGGAGCTCATAGGATGTTTTGTTCAGAAGCTTATGGATGTAAACACGGTTGATGACGTGACATGTTGTATCAATAGCTTCAGGCCAGAACTTTCTTGGTGTCTTGTACTCGTCGAGAATTGTTCGAGCCATCTCAATGAGGGTTCTGTTCTTGCGCTCTACGATGCCATTTTGCTGAGGTGTGTATGGAGAGAACTCATGAGTGATTCCCATTGTATCCAGATAAAGATCAAGTCCGGTGTTCTTGAACTCAGTGTCGTTGTCACTTCTGATATGCTTGATCTTGACGCCATAATTGTTCATGGCTCGATTGGCAAAGCGTTTGAAGACATCTTGCACTTCAGTCTTGTAGAGAATTATGTGCACCCATGTATATCTTGAGTAGTCATCAACAATGACGAAGCCATAGAGACAAGCAGTTGTTGTGAGGGTAGAGTAGTGAGTAGGGCCAAATAAGTCCATGTGTAACAGCTCGAAGGGTTGAGATGTCATCATGATTATCTTCGAGGGGTGCTTTGCCCTAGTCATCTTTCCAGCTTCGCAGGCACCACACAAATGATCCTTCTTGAACTTGACACCTTCGATGCCTATTACATGCTTCTTCTTGGCGAGTGTGTGTAAGTTCCTCATGCCAGCATGCCCCAGCCTCCGATGCCAGAGCCAGCATTCTGAAGCTTTTGTAAGAAGACATACGGCAAGTTGTGGACCTGCTGAGAAATCTACCATGTATAGATCATCTTTCCGATACCCTTCAAAGACTAGAGACTTGTCAGATTCCATTAGTACAAGGCAACGATATTTTTCGAATAGCACAATCATGTTCAAGTCACAAAGCATCAAGACATACATTAAGTTGAAACCAAGGGATTCAACAAGCATCACTTTATCCATGTGTTGATCCTTTGAGATTGCAACTCTACCTAGACCCAATACCTTGCTTTTACCAGTGTCAGCAAATGTGATGTGACTCTTGTCTGATGGACGTAAGGTTGAGTCCATGAGAAGACTTCGATCACCGGTTATATGATTAGTGCATCCGCTATCCATAATCCATTCTGAAGCATGAGGTGTCATACCCTACAGTGCAGTTAGGACGATAGGCTTCACAAAGAGTGTTGTGAAGCATAAGCATTTGACGCACACGAGGATTATCACAGCTTAGATCAAGGTTAGGACAGATAGTATGACTGGCAAGCAATTCAGATGTGAAATTCATAGTAAGACAATTTGGGCATTTTATCTTGCGTCCTACAATATGTTTTAGGTCCCCAGCAATAGAATCGGACGCCTTTGATTTCAGGCTGGAGACCTTTCTCTGCAAAAGAAAGTTAGTTCTTCTTAACCACCCACATCTTCAGGGGTGGCTTAGAAGCAATGAGTCTAAGTGCAGCATTTGAGAATTTTGGCTTTGGAGCCCTAGCAAATAGCCTTGCAGGAGAAGAGCGATACTCATATGAATAAGCAGAAAAGTTCTTAGTTCTATGAACATAGCGGTTTGAAGACACACGCTCATATTCATAAGTTTGAGTACGGTTTCCCTGCAAAACATTTGCGTTAGGGCGACTCAGGTGAGTCATGTATCTGTATGAAGCCTTTGGGCCATATGAAGCCATAGGTCTGGGGTTTGTCTTCTTCCTTGGTGGTGTCATGATGACATTCAGAGGAAGATTCTCAATACACTGCTTAGGAACCCAGATCTTCTTCATAGGTGGTCCATTCCTGCAGTTAGTACCAATATACCTGGCAAACACTTCACCATTCTGATTCTTAAACAGTTTATAGTTTGCATCAAAGGATTCATCAATGATAATAGGGTTAGCACAAGTGAAACTAGATAAGGTGGATGGATCCACTGCAGGTCCCTTTGCAGCAACCCATGTGGTTTTGACATACTGCTTAGGCTTCCAGTAGGAACCATCAACGTTCATTTTCCTCTCGAACCCAACACCCTCTTTCCTAGGGTTTCGGTTCAGAATCTGCTTTTTGAGGACATCGCAAAGTGTCTGATGTCCTTTCAGACTTTTATACATCCCTGTTTCAAGCAATGTCTTCAACCTAGCATTTTCATCAGCAATAGTAGTGGTATCCTCCGCAGAGGGGTTAGTTACGACATCAGTAGTTGAAGACAATGCAATAGTAGCAGCAGTGGAACATTCAGCAATAGAGGTAGCGTTATCATGCTCAATGCATTTTAGACATGGTGGTTCAAATCCATCCTGAGCGGGACTGATCTGTTGAACGCGAAGTGACTCATTCTCTTTTTGAAGATCTTCATGAGCCGCTCTCAATTTCTCAAGCTCTTGCTTCCTTTGAAGATAATCATAGCAGAGCTTTTCATAAGTGGTTGAGAGCGTTTCATGACAACTTTCAAGTTCTTGGTACTTAGCAAGAAGATTTTTTATGTCTTCAACTAAGGACTGTGAACTTGTCATTTCCGCGTCCAACAGGTCATCGCTTTTGTCTAACAGTTTTTGAGTATGTTCCATAGCCTTTTGTTGTTCAATTGCAATTTTAGCAAGTGTTTTGTAGCTGGGTTTGGATTCACAATCAGAGTCATCTTCACTTGATGTTTGAAAGTAAGCATCACGTGATTTTACCTTGGCACCACGTGCTATGAAGTAGTAGGTGGGAGCAGGGTCGTCTTTGTCATCAGCTTCAGCGTTGGTGTGGAAGTCATTGTCTTTAGTGTTGAAGATGGACTTGGCAACATAGGCTGTGGCTAGAGCCAGACTTGCAACGCCAGGGTCAGACTCCTCTTCAGACTCCACCTCCACCTCCTCAGAAGCCGACTCCTCCTCTGAATCCACTTCCTTGCCAATAAAAGCACGAGCCTTGCCAGATGAGCTCTTCTTATGAGATGAAGACCTTGATGAGAACTTGGAAGAAGACTTTGAAGATTTCTTCTTCTTCTTGTCATCAGAATCATATTCCTTGCTCTTCTTCTTCTTCTTCTCATTGTCCCACTGTGGACACTCAGAGATATAGTGTCCAGGTTTCTTGCACTTGTGACATGTTCTCTTCTTGTAGTCATGAGTGAAAGCTTCATCATTCCTTGAGCTAGATCGTGAAGACTTTCTGAAGCCCTTCTTCTTAGTGAACTTCTGGAACTTCTTCACAAGCATAGCAAGTTCCTTTCCAATGTCTTCAGGATCATCAGAACAGCAGTCAGATTCTTCTTCAGATGAGGATACAACTTTTGCCTTCAAAGCGCAAGTTCGGCCATAGTTGGGATCATAGATATCTCTTTTCTCAGAAAGCTGAAACTCATGTGTGTTGAGCCTCTCAAGTATATCAGACGGATCGAGTGTCTTGAAGTCAGGGCGTTCTTGTATCATGAGGGCAAGGGTGTCAAAGGAGCTGTCAAGTGATCTCAGTAGTGTCTTGACGATTTCATGCTTGGTAATCTCAGTGGCGCCGAGAGCATGAAGCTCATTTGTGATGTCGGTGAGGCGATCAAACGTGAGCTGGACATTTTCATTGTCGTTTCTCTTGAAGCGGTTGAAGAGGTTGCGAAGAACACTAATCCTTTGATCTCTCTGGGTTGAGACGCCTTCGTTGACCTTGGATAGCTAGTCCCAGACTAGCTTCGACGTTTCCAGAGCACTCACACGGCCATACTGTCCTTTGGTCAGATGACCATAGATGATGTTCTTGGCAGTAGAGTCCAGTTGAATGAACTTCTTGACATCAGCAAGGGTGACACCTTCACCAGTTTTGGGAACGCCGATCTTGACGACATACCAGAGGTCGACATCAATGGCTTCAAGATGCATGCGCATCTTATTCTTCTAGTAGGGATATTCAGTTCCATCGAACACGGGGCAAGCAGCGGAGACTTTGATTATCCCTGCAGTCGACATAGCTAAAACTCCAGGTGGTTAAACCAAATCACACAGAACAAGGGAGTACCTTGCTCTGATACCAATTGAAAGTGCTAGTTATCGACTAGAGGGGGGGTGAATAGGCGATTTTTATGGAAGTCTTCAAAACATGGAAGTTTCGAAGACAAACAATAGAAATGACCTAATTGATATGCAGCGGAAGATAAACTACAACAAGCAAACCATAGTCAAGTATGCGATAATGTGAAAGTACAAAGACTAATAGCAGCTTAGTAGTAAGGATCAGGATGGAAGATAGTATGAAGCCAACCAACGATAGTAGTCAAGCAATGAAGTCAAACAGGTATGACAAATAGGCAATGACTTCACAAAGACAAACACTAAGAAAAAGGAGGGAGATGATAGAACCAGTCACTTGTTGAAGACACAGGATTTGTTGGACCAGTTCCAGTTGCTGTGACAACTGTACATCTGGTTAGGGAGGCTGAGATTCAACTCAGAAGACCGCATCTTCACCTTATTCCCCTTGACCTAAGGACACATAGTCCTCGCCCAATCACTCTGGTAAGTCTTCAAGGTAGACTTCCGAACCTTCACAGACTTCGTTCACCGGCGATCCACAATGACTCTTGGATGCTCAGAACGCGACGCCTAACCGGCTGGAGGATTCACAGTCCTCAAGTGTAATAAGTCTTCAGGTCACACAGACAGAAAGACTTCAGTGATGCCTAACTCTCTTTGGCTCTGGGTGTTTGGGCTTTGTCCTCGCAAGGATTTCTCTTTATTAAAGGCTTCGAGGTGGGTTTCTCTCAAATGACAAAAGCCATGCACTAACTCTGAGCAGCCACCAATTTATGGTGTAGGGGTGGGCTATTTATAGCCACAAGGCAACCCGACCTGATATGTCCGAAATGACCCTGGGTCACTAAGGAACTGACACGTGTTCCAACGGTCAGATTTCAAAACTTTACTTGGGCTACAAGCAACGCTGACTCATCCAGCTCTGGATAAGATTTGCTCTCATTGTCTTCGCTCGAAGACATAGGATTTGGGTTGAGCATCACTTCAGTCATTTTGACTTTGTTCACTTGGACCCCACTTAACAGTACGGTGGTTCCTATGACTCAACAAAGAAGAAAAAGGAAACAACGAAACGACACAGTCTTCGCGCTCCATAGTCTTCACTCAATGTCTTCTCATGTCATAGTCTTCAATATGAATATCTTCACATACCACCATTGTCGTCAATGTCTTCATACATTTTTAGGGGTCATCTCCGGTAGGTAAACCGAATCAATGAGGGACACTACCTGTGTTATCATGCAATTCTCACAAACGCATTAGTCCCTCAACCAAATATGTCGTCAATACTCGAAAACCAACTAGGGGTGGCACTAGATGCACTTACACAAGGTATGTTGGAAACATTTGTCGTGAAGTTGGCACGAACGAAGAGTTGTGCATTATGATAAATATTTGTATTGTATGCTCTACGAGCTGGTGCCGAATACGAGGCGCTAAAGAAAGCTTTGGCTGACAACAACAAGAAGGCTGAGGCCGAACAGGCGCTTCATGAAAAACACAAGGCCAGGGTCATCGCAGCTGAGCGAGAGCTCCAGGAAGCTGTGAAGAAAAGCGAGGGCTTGGAGCAGAGTCTAATAGGGAAAGAATCCGAACTCGCCCAAGCTCTCGAGGCTGCAGAAGGTGCTCAAGAAGAAGCCTGAAGTGCTGTGCGGGACATTCAGGAGGCCCGGAAAGTTGCGGTTGGTAAGGCCTTCTGTATTCTTAGCTCTTTGTATAAGATAATGGGAAGAATCCTGAGCTGCAAGCTGAATTCTTATTCTTCCAGGGGATTTTGCGGATCTTCCTTGCAGCATATCAGATGCCGCCCAATTCTACCGCACCGAGGAGAAGAAGTCTGCGGAGAGGGATTTCTGGTCGCAGTATTTGGCGCCGAACTATCCGGTGCCATTTATCGATCAGCTGAAACAGATGGTCGAACTGCACCAGGCAGCCGGACTAGCCATGAAGGACTTAGTTGTCCGGTTGTGACCTGCGGAGCCGATTCCAAGAAGTTACTTCGTACTCGTCAAGCGGATTGTGGGAGCCTCTCCTCGGCTTGATGCTGTCAAGCGATCAGTCTGTATAGAAGGCGCGCGCATGGTGTTTGCCCGTGCAAAAGTGCATTGGGGGAAGCTTGACGCGGAGAAGCTGGTGACTGAAGGGCCGCCGAAGGGTAAGGAGCACCGCAAGCCCGAGATTTACTATGAAAGTGTACTGAAAGGGGCCCGCCTTGCGGCGGACAAGTGTGCCAAAGACATTATATTTCCCTGAGGGCATTCGTGCAGCTTTTTGTAATGTGAGATAATGGCAATTTTATTATATATTGCATGTTTTGCTTGAACATATGTTCTTCATGTGCGGCTGTTTATTGTATGTACGTCCTGAGAGTTGGCCAGTCGTCAGCTTCTGTCCCCACGCAGAAAGGAATACGGGGGTGTTCGGGGTATATCTGAACGCTCTTTATCCCATAGTTGGGTCCTTTGAAGGAGGTGTTTCTCACCACGAACCAGGCAATCGGACTATACGGCTTTATTACTCCCACTTAGCCATAGGAATTCGAGTATGGTCGGCGCAGCCCCTAGTATTTGGAATGCCGAACTAGGGGCTCTATTGGCGCCTGATCGGAGGACCGATCCATCGCACTCTGCATTTATAATGGTGTTGTGCGGAATAAATCTTTAAGGATTTTATAACCTATCGAACAGCTGACCGGCTCTCGCTGCATCATGACAGTCGGTTTTCGGCTTTCTCTATTGAGGTGCTCGTCCGGCAGAACCGGGACACAATCACAGTAGTTCTCCCAGTGCTATCTTAGCCGACGGACCGGAACATAAGGTACCAAAACATGGGAGCCGGGCAAACCCAACCAATGACCCAAGACATGATTCGGAGTTGATGCATATAGTGCTATAAGTTCGGGGTGCCGAGCGACCAAAAAGGTGGTCGGACTTGATTGTTGTATTGTGCAGCCCCTGGCATAACCGGGCGTAACACGAAGCATGGCTGCCATATTTGGCAAAGAGGCATCGGCGATACACGCCGGCTGATAAGTGTATCCATTGTAGTAGTATGATATGTCTATGCATATGGGTATGATGTATGAGAGGGGGGGTTTGGCGGAACCTGTGATGGCCGAACTGGCGGGGGTTGTGAGTGGATCAAAGGTGAATCTGAACTGCCTTCTACCTGCATATTCCCGCCATCGAGTGTTCAGGCTGATTCCGCGCCGTCCATCCTGTTCTGCGTCAAAGTTAGTTTGTAAAGGAAAATGCTATGAGGCAGCTGAGCGTCCTCTTGTGGTTGGTCTAAGGGCTCCTGATCGGACCTTGGGGAACCCAGCCGTTATACCGTGAAATAGCGCGGACTCCTCAGTTGGTGTCCGGATGGTTGGCTGTCATATCAAAATTTTGATAGGCATGCATGACTCGCTATTCCTGCAGCTATGTGGTTTCCACTTCTAAGTGCGTAGTCTGGCCTTGCCTATGGGTGTGCTTATATCGCACGGCGTTGGCCTGATGGTTTGCCACGTGGAATCTAGCCAACGTGGTTCGCCCCGTTGTCACACGGTTAATTACCGCACGAGGGGAGGCTACCGAATAATTAATCTTTGGCATGGCATTTTTTGTTGATCCGAGGACAACCGTTAGAATGGTGGGCCAATAGACTTGGCCTTTACACATGGCATGTTTTGAAAAGATGTTTATTTTTGGTTTCATACCAGCGAGGGCTTTATGTATTATGGAGCCCCTGGACTACTAGGTCTAGGGGTATGGCAATTAAATTGTTGTGCTTGGTGTGATCGGGGGCGATCCACCGTACTGTTATACTCTGGGGGTCTATTTGACTAGGCGCCTCCCATCATTGTTTCCGGCATGCCAGAGCCAGCACTCTGAAGCTTTTTCTAGAAGACATACGGCCAACTATGATCATGCTAAGAAATCTACCATATACATATCATCTTCTCGATACCCTTCAAAGACTAGAGATTTTTCAGATTCCACAAGCACAAGGCAACGATATTTTCCAAATATCACAATCATGTTCAAATCACAAAGCATTGAGACAGACATTAAGTTGAAACCAAGGGATTCAGCAAGCATCACTTTATCCATGTGTTGATCCCTTTAGATTGCAACTCTACCCAGACCCAATACCTTGCTTTTACCAGTGTCAGAAAATGTGATGTGACTTTTGTCAGACGGGCGTAGGGTTGAATCCATCAGAAGACTTCAATCACCAGTCATGTGGTTAGTGCAACCACTATCCATAATCCATTCTGAAGCCTTTAGTGGCAAATCCTACATTGCAGTTTGGGGGATAGGCTTCACCAAGGGTATTTTTTTTGACTGGGAACTGTGGGGTAAAACCCCCACAGCAGATCAAAACTTTATTGAAAAAAGAATAAGTAGTACAACAGGGTGATTACAAGGAGTAACCAGGGTACAAGGTAAAACAAGAAAGGGGGGATTACAGAACTAGTTTAGGGTGGAAGAGATCCATCTAAGCAGTTCATCCTTGTAAACAGATTTGATTCTATGCTGCATTAGGCTAATATCATGCTTAAAAGCAAACCTTCATTTATTGAAACTAGGTCTCTCATTTCTGAATACTTTGGCATTTCTGATGATCCAAATATTCCAGCAAGCAATGAAAACCACTTCAGAGAAAAAGGGCTTATCAAAACTTCTTCTAGCCTGAGTAACTAGCTGCATCATGGAGGTGCCAGTAGACCAATCAATCTGCAGATAATTCCAGACCCTGACACTGAAATTGCAGTTGAAGAACAAGTGATCTCTGGTTTCTCTAACCTGCAAGGGACAAAGCCTACAATGGACCCCATCATCCATGTGCCAGTTCCTTCTCTCAACCATGTCCTTGGTGTTCAACCTGTCCATAATAAGCATCCAAGCAAAAACCTTGATCTTGAGGGTACAAGAGGATTTCCAGACCCCACAGAGCAAAGGATTGAAGGATTCAGACACAAAAGTGTGTGAGTAGAACATCTTGGGTTTGAAAAACTTGGTAGATCCTTGCCAGAACCAAACATCTCGCAAACTTGATTCTCTGTTGTGGGAATTCATCAATTCCTGTATCTGGTTCAACTCATCATAGGCCTGAGCAGATAAGGGGAGGTGAAAGAGTTCATGCATATCCTGGGTATTGAAAGATTCCTTGACTGAGATCCAGGGATCCTTGGCAAAAGAGTAGAGCCTTGGGAATCTTGTCTGCAGACTAGACACTGTGTTGTCAAGGTTCCAATTATCATCCCAAAACAGAGCAGTGTCCCCTTCATTAATTTGAACCCAGGAGCAGTCCCTGAAGTGTTGCATGACTTTACAGATATCCCTCCACCAGAAGGATCCACATTCAGTTGTTCCCTGGGGCATTCTTTCAAAATAATATGAATTCCAGACTAAGGACACCCACGGGATATCTCGTTTATTCAGAAAGTTATTAGCATGCTTGAGAAGAAGAGCCACATTCTGAACTCCCAGATTAAGAATGCCAAGTCCCCCTTTGTTTTTTGGCCTGCAAATGAGGTTCCAAGCAGCAAGAGAAGGTGCTGGCTGATCTCTATGCTTTCTCCATAGACACTGCCTTTGAATTCTTTCAAGCTGCTTGAGAATACCTGCTGGCAGAGCAAGGCTACACAAGAAGAAGATTTGCATTGAAGACAGAGCAGAGTTAAGGAACTGCAACCTTTCACCTTGGTTAAGGAAAGAAGAGCTGGCAGTCATTCTTCTTTCCATACAGTCCACCAAAGGCATGAAGTCAACCATTTTGGGCCTTGTGGTCCCCACAGGCAATCCAAGGTATGTAAATGGCATTTTTCCAATTTTGCAACCAAAAGCAGCAGCTAAATCTTCCATAACAGCAGATTCAGCATTGACTGGGATAATAAAAGACTTATGGTAGTTGACATCCAGACCAGTCGATTGAGAAAATACCTTTAACATATCCTTCAAAGCTAGAAGTTGTGCTCTGTCAGCAGGTAGGATGATCAATGTATCATCAGCATATTGAATCACAGGGTAATCTGCATCATGGCAAGGTATAGGTAGGTGAAGAATTCCTCTTCTGAACATGTCATTTATCACTGTTTGGAGCAGATCTGCAGCAATAACAAAGAGCGGAGGGGATACAGGGTCACCCTGCCTAACCCCTTTTTTGCAAACAAATTTCCTCCCAGGGACCCCATTAAGCAAAACAGATGAGGTGCCAGTGGCCAAGAACTGCTTCATCCAAAGAATCCACTTCTCATTAAAACCCTTAAACCTTAGGATTTGGAAGATAGCCTCGTGCTCAACAGAGTCAATAGCCTTCTCAAAGTCCAATTTGAGAATGACAATGGGCCTCTTAGACTGATGACATTGGTGCAAATATTCAAAAGTCCACCCCAGGCAATCCTGTATTGTTCTGGACTTAATGAAACCATATTGGTTCTTGTGTATGCACTGCATAATCACATCCTGAAATCTATTTGCAGCCATTTTGACAGAAATTTAATCCCCATACCAGTAAGAGAGATAGGCCTATAGTCTCCGACTTCTTCAGGTACTAACTTTTTGGGCACAAGAGTGATATAAGAGCTGTTAATGTTCTCTAAGACAGCAGTGCCATCATAAAAAGCCTGAGCCAGCTCATAAAAATCATGAGAAATAAGATGCCAACACTTTTTAAAGAACAATCCATTGAATCCATCAGGTCCAGGTGCCTTATCAACAGGCATATGTTTGACTACATTGTCCATTTCCTCTATTGTAAAAGGCTTAGTGAGCACATCAAGGCCATCCACAGGTGAAATAAGTGATGACAAATCAAACCCCATATTAATCCCTCTAGAAGTTCCCATTCTATTCTTAAAACAGCTCCAAATAACTCCAGCCATTTGTGAGTGATCAGAGACAACACATCCATCAGGTAGCTTCAGACTAGCTATGGAATTCCTCCTATGCCTCTCGGTGGCCATAGCATGGAAGAACTTGGTGTTCTCACCTCCCACCTTGAAATATCTGATAGTGCACCTCTTTTTCCAGTATAAAATTTCAGGTGCAGAAGCTTTTCCAAATGGTTTTTGACAATTCTTCTGAAGTTATTCTCCTGAATATAAAGTGGCCTCCATTCTTCCAATTCATCTAAAAGGAAAATAACATGATTGCATTTACTGATCAGCAACCTCAGTTTGGAAACATTCATTTGCCACCTTTTGAGACACATTCTCAGGCTTTTAAGTTTGTCTGCAATTCTAGCAGTAACATGTGTTTTCCGAGAGGGTTGTTTCCAAGAAGATTCAACACAGTCCATGAAGCCATCAAGCTCAATCCAGTAATTTTCAAACCTAAAGAGGTGTGATTTTGGAATGGAAGTCTTGATGGTAACTAAGCAAGGCACATGATCCGAAGCAGTCCTGGCCAAGGGCAAAACTTCAGTCATAGGATAATCAGAAATCCAATCCACAGATGTAAAGAACCAGTCTAGCTGCTCAAGAAGCGGGGTATCTTGCATATTGGACCATGTGTAAGATCTGCCCTTGATTGGAAGCTCAAGAAGGCCCAGGTGGCCAATAATCTCATTAAAAATGAACATGTCATTTATGTCTCCACCAGGCAAGTTTCTGTTATCCACTGACCGAAGAAAATTAAAGTCACCAAGTAACAACTAGTGTTCATTGAGAGGAATACTCAGGTTGTATAACCAATTAACAAATTGGTCCCTGGCTTCACCCCTACAAGGGCCATAGACGGCAACTAGAGTCCAAGATTCATTGTTCTGCCTGGAAGTGAACTTAACAATTACAGCAAACTGTTGAACTTCAATTACAGTGCCACTAAAAACAGAAGAATTCTAGACCACTATAATTCCTCCAGAAGCACCAATAGAGGGAGAACACACAAATGAGTCAAATCTTTTAGGGCAGAAAGATTTAATTGATCTATAATCAAAAGAAGCACATTTGGTTTCTTGTAGGCAGGCGATTGAGCATTGGCTTTCTTTGATTTTCTGCCTAACAGCCCTCTGCCTAGTTTCAGAATTCAGACCTCTGACATTCCAGCAAAGAACATTCCAGTTCCTACAAATGTTACTCATTACAATATAAGATGAAGTCCAGAACCCACATGGTATGCAATACCACATGTCCGAAAAAAACATAAACCAGTCTGACCCAACATCAACACATACCAGAGAACAAGTAGCAGAGTACTGTCTACAGACATAGATAAAGCATATTTAAGTGCTTGCGAAACCCAAAAGAGCAAGATTAAACTAATCATCATGCTTAGGCGAGGCAGCAGCAGGTGGATCCACCATAAGTGCATCCACAGATAATAGAGCAGCATCAATTTCTAGCTCACGACCAACTTCTTGGAGTCAACTGACAGGAGTTGCAGGTGGAATTCCTTCAGAAGCAGGGTCGTCGTGCATCTAGGCCGTGAAGGGCTTAGCCTTGGGCTTCTTTCTCTTGGGCTGCAGGGAGAGCTCCTGGAAGGTGGGCTTGTAACCATCACGCTGAATTGAGCTTCTAGTGCAATGCCGCACTGCAGTGTCAACAATTGGAGTTGGCGCCATGGTTTTCCGTGGCCTGCGAGCTTTAACCACCGCAGCAGGAGGGGGTGGAACCTGCACTGGTTGAACATCAAAATGATCAGAGAAGAGCGCCCTGGCAACCGGCCTTGCTTGCTCTTGTTCCCTCCATGTAAGACGCGGCACGTCATTATCACTGAAAGCCATCTCCCAACTCCGCTTAGACAGAATAACCGGTGAAAGAGGTTGCAGCAGAACCGGCCTTGGAACTGAGAAAGCCACAGGAGCTTGCAAAAGGTACTCGAATGATCTCCTCCAAATCTTATCCGGAGGCAAAGGAGGCCCAAATGGAACCGCGGGCAGAACTATCTCCTCCCTGACTGTAGGAGGTTGATAGACAACAATGGCCCAGGTGTTTGCAGCATCCTCATTAACCAAAGGAACAACATGGTCCTCAGGCAGATCATCCTCCACCTCAATAACAGGCTGGACCAGATCAGCAGCAGAACTGGGCTGAGCAGAGAGAGCCACCACCATTGATTCTTGATCTTGCGCGGGCTCAGGCTCCACCTCATCGTTCCAATTCCCCCAATTGTCATCAGCCACCTCATTGATCACAGGCTCAGGCGGAGGTGGGACTGCATTCCACCCCAAGGCAGGGTAGGCTGGAAGATTGAACGGGGGCAGCTCAGGGAAAGGAATCCCAGGGACTGGATGTGGATTGCGATTGATGGGCATCCAATCTTCATCATGGGGCATCTGTTCAGCAAAATTCGCACCCAAAATATAAAGGGGCGCAGTCCAAGAAACACGGGCGCCACCATAAGCCGCATAATCCATGAAAACCACATCGCGCGGCACTAGAATATCTTTAGGGAAAGAAGCAAAAACCAAAGATCGAACCATATATGGATCCTCACTGACCCAGTGGTGGAACTTGCCAAAAGTGTTGACGGCTGCCCTGATGCACTCAGTGTTGCGAAGATCCAGCAGAATACCCAGAAACATGAGCAGCCCCTGACGAAAACCCTGAACTCCATGAAAAGATTCACCCTCGTCATGCTTCATAAACCTGACAAAATGGTCATTCCCCAGCGGCTGAGGCGGAAGCTGCAGCAAAGAGAACCTGACCACAGCATCTCGAAGCTCAAAGAGCCCAACCGAATGAATCCAAGGCTGCGCAGACCGAACAAGAACACCATGCCCTTGCAACCACTGAACTACCTCCTCTCTAGCAGCACCAATCTCATCTGGTTGTGGAAAAGGCATTACCTCCGCAAGCATGAACTCCTCATGACGGCGCACAATTGGGGTATGCGGCGTCACAAAAGTCCGAGGAAGACGATCTTCCCCACCATCGACAATGTGGTGACCAGCCGGCACGTACAGTAGGGGATCCAGGTGAAAGTTCGCCATCATTGCCGGGAGCTCCGCCTCCAAGGACGGCGAGTGGAGAGGCGGATGAGGGGTTTCAGGCGGCGAGGCCAATGGTGTCTTGGGGTTGGGGCTGATGGAACTGGGCGACGGCATAAATGCGGAAGTGCAAGGGAGGTCCAAGTTTGGTAAAAGAGATGTCAGAGAGATATTCCCGCAGCTCGTCTCGGAAGATGGAGCGTTAACGGGTTTGGCTTGCCATACGAGCCCCAAGATTTCTGCAAACTTGTTGCAATCTCTCTTGATATGACTAGACCGGAGACAAGAGATACACCACAACTTAGACGTACATGCAGATGCAAAATGACCCTTCTGAAGGCAGTTCTGACACGTCGAAATTTCGTCTACCATATCATCAATAAAGTTATCAAAATCCTCCCTGGCCTGTTGAGACGAGGGGATATCCAACTGCTCCCCAGGGGAAACCGGCCCAACCTGACCCAACCCACCAGTAGTTGTGGGCTGCTCCATGCCCACAGCAGTCACAGAATTCCCGCCCGAGATTGGTGGCCTCAAATCACGTACCTGATTTGCCAACATGCTGCATGATGGAACACCGGAGATGACGGCCGTATTTTTGGCAGGGACGTTAACCGTTCCGAAAGAGATGGTGGCGTAGCCACCGTCCACTGGAGATTGGCCACCGGCGGCGAAGGCAAGATCACCCGCTCAGAAGGGTTAATTTCATAGCCAGCCTCAGCAATGGTGTCAACGAGAATCTAAGAAGCTGGATATCTGTAGCCCTTACAAACAGGGTACTGATGAAACGTAGCAAAAGAAATTTTCTTACATGAAGAAAGTCCCGATCTAAGAGAAGACTTAGATGGAGGTTTATGCATGGCAATCAAACCAAAGTTACATGCCTTTTTGAGGGACTAACCAAAATCCACTCAGCGTCGCATTCCTTTCTCCAGATCACTAACTCACGACTCCAATTAGGACCACCATTTCCCCAAAGATGAAAATAACACTTGAACTGAGGGCAGGCATATGATCTTAACTTGAGGATGTAAAGGCCAACTTGCTTGCAGGAGACAAAGAATGAAAATACCTTGCCCTTAATTAGCTGGACCAACAAATCAATGGCCGAACCGCCAATCGCTGATTCCAATGCAGCCGCCACAGAATCCTCATCTAGACGAAAAGCATGTCTGCTGAAAGACACCACCATGATGAAATGGCTCCTGTCATCCGAAGGATGAATAGATTTCCCACAGGAGTTGAAAACCTTATCCGCAAAGATGGTGCCCGGAGAGAAATCCAGATCTAACGTTGATCCACCAGAGGAACCCATAGAAGATGGGTATAAATGTGTAGATCACAGCACGCCGGAGAAGATGAGTGGAGAAGATCCAAGAAACACTGGCTAGAGGTGGAGATCGCCGGAGAACCTAGGTCGCGGGTGGGGTGGTGGGTGGAGCTGCCCCATCATATTGTGTGAGCATGTTGGTGCATATTTTTTCACCAAGGGTATTGTGAAGCATGAACATTTGACGAACAAGTGGACAATGAAAGTTCAGATCTTGGTTACGACAAATAGGATGATTGTCAAGGAATCCTGGGACGAAAAACATAGTAAAACCATTTGGACATTTTTATCTTGCGTCCCACAAGATGTTTAAGGTCCCCAGCATAACCATCGGACGCCTTTGATTTCCGGCTAGAGACCTTTCCCTGCAAAAGAGAGTTAAGTTTTCTTAACCACCCACATCTTCAGGGGTGGCTTAGAAGCAATGAGTCTAAGTGCAGCATCTGAGAACTTCAGCTTTGGAGCCCTAGCAAATAGCCTTGCAGGAGGTGTATAATACTCCTAAGAATAGGCAGAAAAGTTCTTGGACTTATGAACATAGCGGTTTGACGAAACACACTCATATTCAAAAGTCTGAGTATGGTTTCACTGCAAAACATTAGCGTTAGGGTGACTCTAGTGAGTCCTTTGTCTGTATGAAGCCTTTGGACCATATGAAGCCTTTGGTCCGGGATTTGTCTTCTTCCCTGTTGTGGTCATGACGACATTCATGGGAAGACTTTCAAGACAACTTTTGGGTACAAAGATCTTCTTAAGAGGTGGTCCGTTCCTGCAGTTACTACCAATATACCTGGCAAACACTTCACCATTTTGATTCCTAACCAGTTTATAGTTTGCATCAAAGGATTCATCAATGATAATTGGGTTAGCACAAGTGAAGCCAGATAAGGTAGATGGATCCACTGAAGGTTCCTTAGCAGCAACCCATGTGGTTTTGGGGTACTGCTCAGGCATCTAGTAAGAACCATCAACATTCATTTTCCTCTCGAACCCAACACCCTCTTTCATCGGGTTTCAGTTCAGAATCTGTTTTTTGAGGACATCACATAGTGTCTGATACCCTTTGAGACTTTTGTACATTCCTGTCTCAAGCAATGTCTTCAACCTGGCATTCTCATCAGCAATAGTAGTGGTATCCTCAGCAGAGGGGTTAGTTACCACATTAGCAGTTGAAGATATTGCAACAGTAGCAGCAGCTGAACATTCAGCAACAGAGACAGCATTATCACACTCAAGACATTTTAGACATGGTGGTTCAAATCCTTCCTGAGCGGAACTGATCTGTTGAGCGCGGAGTGACTTGTTCTCCTTTTGAAGATCTTCATGAGCCAATCTCAATTTCTCAAGCTCTTGCTTCCTTTGAAGATAATCATAGGAAAGATTTTCATGAGAAGTTGAGAGCGTTTCATGACGACTTTCAAGTTCCTTGTACTTAACATGAAGATTTTTAATGTCTTCAATTAAGGACTGAGTTCGGGTCATTTCTGTGTCCAACAGGTCATCGCTTTTGTCTAACAACTTCTGAATATGTTCCATAGCATTCTGTTGTTCAGTTGCAATTTAAGATAGTGTCTTAAAAAAGGTTGACCCACAAGCAGTGACTGTTGGATGTCCATCCAACGGCCGTCGTGCTTCTTCAATCTCTGCTCTTCCTGCTCCAGCCGCTCAAACAAGCGCCGGCGGGACTGCCTGCTCCCTCCTCCCCGCGGCCGGCTGTGCTGCCACACAGGCCTCACCGCCCCATCGTACTCCCATCGCTGGCCTAGCCATCCCTCTACTCACCCACACCTGCTGTTATTCTCCGGCGACGGCAGACGAACCAGTAAACCCTCGTACAGTCCTACTCCCCTCCGCATGGGAAACAACTGCCGAGTCTTCCCTGCCTCTGTGTCGTTTCCTTCCTAGGCCTCGCCATCGTCCACTGCCCTGGTGCTCTCGGCGCGGGCTTTTCAACGTGGTCAACGACCGACATGCATCTGAAGTGGAATGTACGTGGAGAGGCCGACAGCTAGGTCCACGACCGCACACAAGGAAATGCCTCCTTATTACGCGCAAAATAATGATTCCTCCACCTGACATCAGGGACCCACCGAAAGGGCCTCTGTATTTCGTGAAAAAAACGTTACCGCCGCTGACAGCTCGGACCCACCAGCTATATCTTCGCACGCAAGGAAGTGCCTCCTTATTACGCACAAAAAAATGAATACTCCCCCTGTTAGCTGGGACCCAGTATAGCGGCAGGCTGACTTATGGGCCTACTAAGTTGACGGGGACGGAGGGCTTTGTCAACTTAGTCAATATGCACGATTCTAGCTCCAGTGACCATACGATGTCCATCCAACGACCGTAGTGCTTCTTCAACCTCTGGTCTTCTTGCTCCAGCCGCCCAAACCAGCGTCGGTCGTGCCTCGTGCTCCTGCCTCCCATGGTCGGCTGCGATGCGGCGGAGGCCTCACCGCCCCCTACTACTCCCACCGCTGGTCAGGCCATCCCTCTACTCATCCACACCCCCTGTTATTCTGCAGCGACGGCAGCCTCACACCGCAGCGAACCAGTGAACCCTCGTACTCCTCTACGCGTGGGCATCCGCTGCCGCGTCTTCCCCGCTCCACGTCGTCCCCTTTCTAGGCCTCGCCATCATCCACCGCCCTGGTGCTCTCGGCACGACGTGGTCAACATGGTCAAGGAACGGCTTCCATCGGACGTGGACTGTACGTGGAGAGGCTGACAGCTGGGTCCATGGCCGTAGCAAGGAAGTGCCTCCTTATTACGCACAAAATAATTATTCCTCCACCTGACAGCGGGGACCCACCGGACGGGCCACCGTATTTCGTGAAAAAAATGTTTCCCCCTGACTGCTCGGACCCACCAGCTACATCTTCGCATGCTAGGAAGTGCGTCCGGGCCAAAAAAAATGATTTGCCCCCCTGACTGCTGGGACCCACCAGCTACATCTTCGCAGGCAAGGAAGTGCCTGATAGTCGGGACCCACCTGGTCGAAGCGTACGTAGCATTGTCATTCTGGTCACGAATGTGTACGTACATACTGGTCGTTGTAGAGGCGCACACGTGTCATAGTAGAGGCGCGCACGTAGCATGTACACGTACGTATAGCGGCCAGGGTGCAAGAAAGAAAATACGGCCACGTATGTACATACGGGCAGGGTCTCGAACGCCTACTCGCGCATATGTACGGCCAGGGCTCGTGTACATGGCTGGGTCGGAACAGAGAAACAGCATCGTCGTCATGTTCATGGGGAGCCAACCGGCTGGGTCGGAACAGAATGCGTCGTCGTGTTCATCGGGAGGGCTTGGACGGAACAGGCGATGGAAACGAGGCATGGCGTACCGCAGAACGGAGGAAATGGCCTTGTGTTCGATCGGCCACATTCGAAATGGGGTCCTGTTCATTGGGAGGGTTCTGGCATACCGCAAAACGGAGGAAACGGACCTCCTACGGTCGAAACAGGGGTCCTGTTGATCGGGAGGGGTGTGGCGTACCACAAAACGGATGAAACAGACTTGTGTTGGAGCGTTACGGTCGAAACGAGGGTCCTGTTGATCGGGAGGGGTGTGGCGTACCGCAAAACGGACGAAACGGACTTGTGTTGGAGC
>NC_057807.1:134217265-134217552 GCF_018294505.1 Triticum aestivum
TCGAAACAGGGGTCCTGTTGATTGGGAGGGGTGTGGCGTACCGCAAAACGGACGAAACGGACCTCCTACGGTCGAAACGGGGGTCCTGTTCATCGGGAGGGATGTGGCGTAGCACAAAACGGGACTCCACAGGATACTATTCATCTCCACCGTCGACCTCCTCCAGCCTCCACGGGCTACCGTCGACCTCCTCCAGCCTCCACGGGCTCCTGTTCATCCAGCCTCCACCGCACGCTACTCCACCGGCTACTGTTCAACCACCCCTCCACCGTCTACTGTTCATCCAG
>NC_057807.1:134217826-134285114 GCF_018294505.1 Triticum aestivum
CCCCCCCGCAACGCTCACTGTTCATCCAGAGAGGCAGCATCGATTGGCTTCAGTTAGCAGCAGTAGCGAAGGAATCGCTCGATCGGGTTCAGTTAATAGCCATCGATCGATCGTTCGGGTTCAGTAACGCATAGCCTGCAGTGCAATCGCTCGGGTTCAGTTAGAGCCCAACGCCTCGCTCGGGTTCAGTTAGAGCCAACTCCTCGCACACACGCGCGTATGTGTACGAGAGAAACACGCATCGCTCGGCCCCCAACCACCCACCGTAGCCGGGAACTCCCCAAAATTTTCCTCGCCCTCACTTCTACCACGGTTTTTTTCATCATGGACAGCCCAAAGAATGTCATGCAGCTGCGTCTCCGGCCCGCCCAGGACGAAAAGCCCATTTTCTGTCATGATTTTTTGTCATAGAAGTAGGAGCCCACCACATCTATGATGATACCGGGTTTTGTCACAATTATGGTCATAGAAGTGTCATATGTATGACAGAAAAAAGTTTCGTTCGGCCCAAAATGTCACGGATGTGTCTTTTTTTTGTAGTGTTCCCTCTGCGAAGGGCCTAACTTTTATTTTTGTCTTATGCCTTATGCAAGAGTCATGGTGATCTTCACCTTTCCTTTTTACATTTTATCATTTGGCAAGCACATTGTGTTGGAAAGATCCTGATATATATATCCAATTGGACGTAAGCTATCATAAACTATTATTGTTGACATTACCCTTGAGGTAAGAGGTTGGGAGGCACCACTATAAGCCCCTATCTTTCTCTGTGTCCGATTAAAACTCCACACCCATAAGTATTGCATGAGTGTTAGCAATTGTGCAAGACTAAATGATAGTTGAGTATGTGGACTTGCTGAAAAGCTCTTATATTGACTCTTTCCGATGTTATGATAAATTGCAATTGCTTCAGTGACCAAGATTATAGTTTGTTAGTTTTCAATGAAGTTTCTGATTCATACTTTACACTGTGAATAGATTGTTACTTTAGCATAAGAAGTCATATGACAATATATATATAGCTGTTTCAAGAATAATCATGATGCCCTCATGTCCGTATTTTATTTTATCGACGCCTCCATCTCTAAAACATGTGGACATATTTTTCAATTTTGGCTTCTGCTTGAGGACAAGCGAGGTCTAGGCTTGGGGGAGTTGATACGTCCATTTTGCATCATGCTTTGATATTGATATTATTGCATTATGGGCTATTATTACACATTATGTCACAATACTTATGCCTTTTCTCTCTTATTTTACAAGGTTTACATGAAGAGGGAGAATGCTGGCAGCTAGAATTCTGGGTTGGAAAAGGAGCAAATATTAGAGACCTATTCTGCACAACTCCAAAAGTCCTGAAACTTCGCGGAGGCATGTTTTGGAATTAATAAAAATACCGGCAAAAGAATCAACCAGAGGGGACCCACACCCTGGACATGAGGGTGGGGGCGCGCCCTACCCCCTAGGCACGCCCCCCTGTCTTGTGGGCCCCTTGGCAGGCCTCCGGTGCCCATCTTTTGCTATATGAAGTCTTTCGCCCTGGAAAAAAATCAAAAGGAAGCTTTCGGGATGAAGCGCCGCCGTCTCGAGGAAGAACCTTGGCGGAACCAATCTAGGGCTCTGGCGGAGGTGTTTTGCCGGGGAAACATCTCTCTAGGAGGCGAAAATCATCTCCATCATCATCACCATCGATCCTCTCACCGGGAGGGGGTCAATCTCCATCAAGATCTTCACTAGCACCATCTCCTCTCACACCCTAGTTCATCTCTTGTATCCGATCTTTGTCTCAAAACCTTAGATTGGTACCTGTGGGTTGCTAGTAGTGTTGATTACTCCTTGTAGTTGATGCTAGTTGGTTTATTCGATGGAAGATTATATGTTCAGATCATTAATGCATATTAAATACCTCTCTGATTATGAACATGAATATGATTTGTGAGTAGTTATGTTTGTTCCCGAGGACATGGGAGAAGTCTTGCTATAAGTAGTCATGTGAATTTGGTATTCGTTTGATATTTTGATAAGATGTATGTTGTCTTTCCTCTAGTGGTGTCATGTGAACGTCGACTACATGACACTGCACCATTATTTGGGCCTAGGGGAAGGCATTGGGAAGTAATAAGTAGATGATGGGTTGCTAGAGTGACAGAAGCTTAAACCCTAGTTTATGCGTTGCTTCGTAAGGGGCTGATTTGGATCCATATGTTTCATGCTATGGTTAGGTTTACCTTAATTCTTCTTTCGTAGTTGCAGATGCTTGCGAGAGTAGTTAATCATAAGTGGGGTGCTTGTCCAAGGAAGGGCAGCACCCAAGCACCGGTTGACCCACATATCAAATTATCAAAGTAACGAACGTGAATCATATGAGCGTGATGAAAACTAGCTTGACGATAATTCCCATGTGTCCTCGGGAGCATTTTCCTTTATATAAGAGTTTGTCCAGGCTTGTCCTTTGCTACAAAAAGGATTGGGCCACCTTGCTGCACCTTGTTTACTTTTGTTGCTTGTTACCCGTCACAAATTACCTTATCACAAAACTATATGTTACCGATAATTCCAGTGCTTGCAGAGAATACCTTACTGAAAACCGCTTGTCATTTCCTTCTGCTCCTCATTAGGTTAGACACTCTTACTTATCAAAAGGCCTAACAATAGATCCCCTATACTTGTGGGTCATCAATATGCAGCGGAAGGTAGACTACACTAGACAAGCTATAGTCAAGTAAGCAATGTAGTGAAAGCATGAAGACTATCAGTAGCTAGGTAGTATGGATCAGGATGGAAGATAGTATGAAGCCGAACAAATCGGACAAGTAGGCAATGACTTCACGAAGACAAATTGTAAGTAACGAGAGGTGAAGGATAGAACTAGTTGCTCGGAGAGGACAGGGATTTGTTGGACCAGTTCCAGTTGCTGTGACAACTGTACATCTAGTTAGGGAGGCTGAGATTCAACTCAGAAGACCGCATCTTCACCTTATTCCCCTTGAGCTAAGAACACTTAGTCCTCGCCCAATCACTCTGGTAAGTCTTCAAGGGAGACTTCCAAACCTTCACATACTTCGTTCACCGGGAATCCACAATGACTCTTGGATGCTTAGAACGCGACACCTAACCGGCTGGAGGATTCACAGTCCTCAAGTGTAATAAGTCTTCAGATCACGCGGACAGAAATGCTTCAGTGATGCCTAACACTCTTTGGCTCTGGGAATTTTGGGCTTTGTCCTCGCAAGGAAAATTCTATCAAAGGCTTCGGAGGTGGGCTGCTCTCAAACGACAAAAGCCGTGCACTAACTCTGAGCAACCACCAATTTATGGTGTAGGGGTTGGGCTATTTATAGCCAGGAGGCAACCCGACCTGATTTGTCTAAAATGACCTTGGGTCACTAAGGAACTGATAGTGTCCAACGGTCAGATTTCAAACACACGCGGCAGCTTGACTTGGGCTACAAGTAAAGCTGACTCATCCAGCTCTAAATAAGATTTGCTCTCATTGTGTTTGCTCGAAGACATAGGATTTGGTTGAGCATCACTTCAGTCACTCTAACTTTGTTCACTTGAATCCCACTTAACAGTACGGTGGTTCCTATGACTCAACAAAGAAGAAAAGGAAACTGTGAAACAACTATGTCTTCGTACTCCATAGTCTTCATGTGATGTCTTCTCATGTCATAGCCTTCAATGTGAATATCTTCACAGACCACCATTGTCTTCAATGTCTTCACACATTTTTAGGGGTCATCTCTGGTAGGTAAACCGAATCAATATGGGACTACTACCTGTGTTATCCTGCAATTCTCACAAACACATTAGTCCCTCAACCAAGTTTGTCGTCAATACTCCAAAACCAACTAGGGGTGGCACTAGATGCACTTACAATCTCCCCATTTTTGGTGATTGATGACAAACTGGTTGATGTTTTCAACGGGGATAAAAGTATATGAAAGTTCAGTGTTGTGAGTATTGTCTTCATACATATGAGGAGGCTCCCCCTGAAGATGTGCATATAAATGATTTGCTTTTGAATGCAAATGCAGATGGCAGGTTTTGCTTTTTGGAGTCCATCTTCAAAGTGTGAAGACAACGCATTATGCATATAAGTAGATAATAAAGATAATGATATGCATAATGGAAAATGGACGTCTGCAAAATGACTTCATACGGAATTTATCATCGCATCACAGAATAGCAGAAGAAGTAGCAGACGACCATCGAGTTTAAGTGTTAAAACTCAAGGAACCAAATGTATCAAAAGACAAGAGTTGTAAATACTTGGCAAAATAATGCAACCACCCATAAGGACCCGCATGAAGACTATCAACTCATATGCTTCTCCCCCTTTTTTCGCTAATGACCAAAAAGGTTTGAAGACATAGAGCATCTACTCGTTCCCAGAAGGACCAGATGGTGGAGCAGGGTCGGCATTGGAGTTTGGTGGTGCAGAAGGGCCCAATGCAGTGTTAAGATGCAGGGTAGCCATGGTCGGTGAAGTGGCGCCGTCTTCTTCATCGATGACATTCGCAACAACAGTTGCAGCCGAAGATGAATACTCAGAATATTCAAGTGAGGGAGTGCAGCGCCAGCTTGCATTTTGTGGAGGCCTGGAATCAAACTTGAAGCTCTTAGTGAAGCCATCTTCGTGAAGATCATCTTCAGAGCATAGTAAGGTGAGGCTCTTCCAGGACCGCCGAGAGGTTTCATGGGCAACAAATGAGTTCTTGGTGGCCAGGTTGCGAATGCAATTGACATCCACCAAGAGACTATGCATCTGACGCTTCAGCCAGTCGTGATGCTTGTCCTGCTTTTGATGTAAGGCCACAAGCAACTCTCAGTCATTGAGTACATGAGAACGCTTCCGAGGCCTTTGCGCAATTGTACTAGCAGTGGCTTCGGTGTTTGCACGATGAGGCATACGCACATTGCCGGCCAGAGGATAAGCAGGAATAGCAGCATTGGGGACATGAATTCCTTCTATTGGTTGAGTGAAGCATTGATGATCAACATTGTGAAGATATAGCAGTTCCTTGGCAGGCTCAGGGTAGATGGCTTCAACTGACAGATCAACCTCAGTCAGAAAGACAAGATGATATCATGATTAGGGCTGTTAGTTGACAGAAGAATGGAGTTTGATCAGGCGCATCACCCATGGAGCATAAAACTTCAGGCCAAATAGATCAATCCCAGATGCAGTAAGTTGTCTGATGAAGAAATCCTGGGAGTTGAATCTGATGCCATTGACAATGTAAAATACCAAAGTCTTCATGGTGCCTTCAAGTTTGGCTTCTGAAGAATGTCCCTTGATTGGCCATAGAGTATGCCTTAGTATATGATATATTGTGTGGGGGCAAGCACTCAAGGTCCTTGACGAAGAATTCCTTGGGAAATTCTGCATCTTGAGGCAATGGCTTCATCATACTGAGCATCTGGCTCATATTGGGTTCAGGCCTCTGAAAGATACTCTGCAGTTCTTCTTTGTGATGCTGACAACCAGGCTCATACAGTTCACCTAGAATGGGCAGGGAGGTAAGCTCGATGATGTCTTGAGCTTTGGCTTCATGGTGCACATCTCCTGTCATCCACTCGAGGATCCATGTCTTCGGATCCCTGTTGTAGCCACGAATGTGAAGAGTAGCATAGAACTGCAGTAGAAGCTCTTCATTCCAGTGCTCTTTGGCAGTGACAAATGGCAGAAGACCAGCATCCCGAAAGCAGTCCAGAGCTTCTTCAAGGCAGGGCACCCCAGCAACAGCTTCACAATCAAGACGCATGTGAGGAAAGATTCTCTCTTGGTTGTAGAGGACACAAGAGTAGTAGCTACGTTGTTGATGGCTCCAGAATCGATCGAAAGAGATCTTTGGCTTCGAGTATGGGTTCTTGGCCTTGTCAAAGAAGGTATTGTGTGTTCTGAAGCTGTTCATGCTGAATGATCCTGGCGATGTAGCAGCAGCTAGAAGCCTTGGTAGCCTCGGCTTTGGCTACTAAACTTTTGGTCGCTGCTCCGCATGATAATCATATTGTGGTCCGGGAGCAGTGGGAGGAACCATGATTGGCTAGCGAACTGTGACCAACTCCCCATCACGATTGTAAATCGTTACCATAGTGTGAGGCCTTGGGGGAGGAATAGCACCGTCAGTCAGGACCAGCGTCACAGAAGCTTCAGATTCACATTGGCTTCAAGCGCAGCATTAGCTTCAGGCTCCACATGGTCTTCAGCCAAGACAGGGTCATTGGCTTCAGCAGTGTTTGTGGCAGCCTCATTGTTCTCAACCTCCATTTGGTCAACGACCGGAGGGGCTTGCAAAATCACATTCTCCTCGAGAATGACTTGGTTTGTGGTAGGGGGTGTGGCAACTGTCTCTTCTCTTCTTTCTTCTTCTTTGGCTGATGCAGCCGGAATGTCTTCAGCAGCTTTAGCTTCAGACTCTGGAACCGTCACAGAAGGATTCTCTTCAGGGAACACTTGACGTGCCACTGAGCTAGATTGTTGTGAATCTTCTTCTGGGATGGTGGACATGGAGACTAATGGCCTGAGACCTTTGGGAAGCCGTTGAAACACGGGCGACGCCTTTGGTGATGGAGTGGTCTCCAAGTAGTGGTCGTCATTCAGTACCATATTGGTAACTTGCACTGGTGGAGTATGGGGTGTTTCAACTTGAACAGGGGTTTCTTCTTGAGGGGCTCAGCCCAGGAATCATCTTGAGCGATTGGCATAAATGGACGACCAATGCTAATGTATTCACTGCTCGCTGGAGCAGGCGATGATACCAAGTGGTGCTCGAGTTGAGGAAGGACTTCATCATCAATAACATTGTCTTCACGACCAATGTCTTCAGCTGCGTTGGGGTCAACAGCTGGAACTTGTTCATCTTCATGAGCCTCTGTGGAAGCAGGCTGGTGGATCACAACACGTTGTTCTTGGTTGGTGGCAGCATGAGGAGCAACTAAGATGGGTTCAACAATGAGAGGCTGAGAGGCCGCAGCATGCTCTTTCTTTGAAGACTTAGTCCCCTTAGTCTTCAACTTTTTCTTGGAAGGATCATCGTCAGATGCATCCTTGTGCTTGCGCTTCTTGGCTTTGACTTCAGCTGCCCTTGTCTTCTTTAGCTCTGAAGCTGCTGAGGTGACCTTAGGCTTCGAGCATGTCATGCTGGCAGGGAAGACAATGCGAGGTTCTTCCTGCCTTGGTGCTTCAGTCTGTATCACAACAGGCTTCTTTTGTTTGGCAGCCATCCTGGGATTGATGCTAGGGCGCCCAAGAGCTTTGCTCTTCTCAGCTTCATTGTGGGCTTGAACACATTTCTGAGTGAAATACTTCATGCGCTCTCATGAGCCTTTAGCTTCGGTGCACTTCTTGTGGAACTCCTCCTTGAGGTCATTCATCATCTTCTTGAGATTTGAACATCTACCACGCTGAGCTTGGCCATGTTCATCTTCAAGTGAGCCTTCTCATAATCAATTTTGCTCTACAGCTCAAGAATCTTCTGAGCCAAGGCCAACTCACTAGCAGTGGCTCCATGGAATGCGACGCTGATGTCCACTGGAAGCTGAAGATCATCAATACTGATGCGCTGGTCGTTGAACCACTCATCAATGAAGTTGTTTGTCAACATCAAAGAGGGGTAGATCGTTGAAGATTTCTGCCTCTTGCTTGCTCTTGATTAGCATCTCAAGAGCATCATCACCAAGATCTTCATCGCTGGACAGATCAATGGTGTCATCTTCGTTGCGCAGAACAACAAACGGAGTCAGGGGTTGCCCAGTGGCCTTCTTGGGAAATGGCTTCTTGGTCCTCTTGGACACGCGAGATAAGTCTTCAGACTGCACACTGGATTCAGGCGGTGCAGTCTTTAGAGTCTTCCTAGTTGAAGCTTTCGGTGAAGCAGATAGCATTGAAGCTTTTGCCTTCTTCTTCTCTTTCTCCTTTGGAGGTGAGGGAGCATCTTCAGAATCAGCTTCGCCAGCAGATTGCTCCACAGCTGCTCTCTGAGCAGCAATGTGAGACAGAAGCCCATCAAATTGGTGAAGGGGCCAATTCTGTTCTCATTAGCTTCACGTGTCCTATCAGATCTTGGAGCGGAGGGGCCAGGGTTGAAGTTGAGGCCAAACTCCTTTTGGTTCTTCCCAGCAGAATCTTTAGCAAACTGATAGTTGCGCTTGAAAAGATTGTCTTCACGACACCATAACAGAGAAGATGGGTCGGCGTTTTCAGGCTATGGTCCTCTGACCATGCAAGGATAGAACTTTCGCTCAATGGCTTCAGCCTTGCTCTTTGGCACCAAGCCGCGGTATAGACAGTCACCCCATGGACGCTTGATAGCATTCTTTTCAACATACTCAGGTGTTACAAACCTGTACTTGAACCATTCCTCAGCCCAATATCTTCGGATCCACTGAATCCAGTTCTTGCGCTGGTTGTAGTTATCCTCAGGATCTGACTTGTACAGTTCATATAGATCAGGGAGCAAATCAAGTGCAGTGTTGCCACGGCGTTGCCTACCACCTTTTCGTGCAGACTTTTCTGAAGCCATAATATTCAGACTGATTGGCTTCAACATAGTTAAATGCTTCCATCTACTGGTTAGACAAGAACTGGCTTCAGGAGATTCGATGTGACGCTGTAAGTATTCTACAAATGAATGGAAACTATGAGAACCAAGGGATTCTCCCATGGACATGTACCTGTGACAGCATTAGAGATGCGAGGGAAGGGAAAGATGTCATATGCATTCTCAGAAGATTTTGAAGATAAATCAGTTTAGAAGACATTGACCTCATAGTGCGAAGACATTCACTTATTTGGAGAGAGTTGATTCCAGATTTGTACGAATCCATGAATAAGTACAAGTGAGGAATCTAACTAGTTATGAAGCATAAGTGAATATACTTGGCATTATATGAGATGCAGATGAGAACAGATCCAGATTTGGAAGTGAAGAAACCACTTTTGGTTGAAGTGGATGGATTTGACGGATCAAAAAGGCAGTAAAAAGTAAGATTTAATTACCACCGACGAACTGCTAGACGAGTGTCGGTGTCAAAACCGGCGGATCTCGGGTAGGGGGTCCCGATCTGTGCGTCAAGGCTGATGGTAACAGGAAGCAAGGGACACAGATGTTTACGCAGGTTCGGGCCCTCTCGATGGAGGTAAAACCCTACTTCCTGCTTGATTAATATTGATGATATGGGTAGTACAAGAGTAGATCTACCACGAGATCATAGAGGCTAAACCCTAAGAGCTAGCCTATGATGGTATGATTGTAATTGTGATCGACCTTCTAAGGACCAACCTCTCTGGTTTATATAGACACTGGAGAGGGCTAGGGTTTACATGGAGTCGGTTACAAGAAAGGAAATATAATATCCGGATCGCCAAGCTTGCCTTCCACGCAAAGGAGAGTCCCATTCGGACACAGGCCGAAGTCTTGAGTCTTGTATCTTCACGCTTCAATAGTCCGGACATTGTACACAGGCCGGCTGTCCGGGCACCCCCTAATCCAGGACTCCCTCAGTAGCCCCTGAACCAGGCTTCAATGACGATGAGTCCGGCATGCAGTATTGTCTTCGGCATTGCAAGGCGGGTTCCTCCTTCGAATACTCCAAAGTAATTATCGAACACTTGAATCATGTCCGGATCCACAAAATGATCTTCATGTGCCACCATAGAGAGAATGATACTTCACAAATGCAATCTGCTAACAAATTTTTCTGATGACGTGACATGTTATTACGGGCGGATCATCATTTGAACCGTTTTCCCACAACTAGGTACAGCGCATATTACGAGGCGGTTTCTTTGACACGTCTTGTCAGAGCAGAGATCGTGTCCCCTTATCACGGGATTCTCATCAATACGGGTATGGGTAATCCAACCGCGCCGCTAATCGCGGTGAGTGGGAGGTAGACGGGTTTCACCAGGCAAGTGGGGAGGCGCAAAAAGCAGTTACCGCCCCTATAAAGAGGTTAGGTTCCTTTCTCTTTTACCCATGCCTTCTCCTTCCGTTAGCCCATTCCCCTCTGTTCGAGCCCTAATGCCCAAGCACTCTTCTTCTCCATCGAATAGAGGTTTTCCAAATATGTCTGGATCCGGAGCAGGAGGCAAATGGATGGCCTCGACCATCCACGAAAAGGACATCAAGAAGCTCCGAGGAGCCGAGTATCTGGCCCAGAAGATCGGCCACCGACTCCCACCTGCGGGACAGGTAATCCCCACTCCGAAATCTCACGAGAGAGTCATGTTCCTTCCCCATTTCGTCCGTGGGCTCGGGTTTCCCCTTCACCCGTTCGTTCGAGGAGTCATGTATTACTACAGGATCGATTTTCATGATCTTTCCCCCAACTCCTTCCTCAATATCTCGACGTTCATCGTCGTGTGCGAGGCTTTTCTCTGGATCCCACCTCACTTCGGCCTGTGGCTGAAGATTTTCAATGTGAAACCCAAGGTGGTGAGTGGCGAACATGCCGAGTGCGGCGGCACCATGGTAAGCAAGATGCCCAAGGAGGCTTGGCCGAAGGGCGCTTTAAACGACTCCGTCAAGGAGTGGCAGCAGCAGTGGTTCTATATCACCGAACCACGCGGCAAAAGGTGGGCGGCAGCTCTAGAGTTTAGATCCGAAGCTCCACTGCGACTTACGTCCTGGCCCAAGAAGGGCCCGAACTGGTCCTCGCCCGACGAGTTGTCACTGCTCCAGACGTGCGTCCAGAGTGTGGTTGACAGGGACGTCAAACTCGTCGATGTAGTCCAGGTGATGCTAGTTCGCCTGGTTCTCCCCTGTCAGCGCCGAGCTTGTGCTCTGTGGGAGTTCGACCCAACCGAGCACCGAACCCTTCAGGAGCTTTATGATTCCTCCCACAAGGATATCGGGAAGGTGCTCTTCAAGTCCGGCAAATCATGGCCGGGCCCCGCTGAGGACCGTGGATATCAATTATCCCATTCTGCGAGCTCGGTAAGTTATAGTCACGCTCTGTCTATTCGTGCTTCAGCCGGCATGCCATGAGGGGGACATCCTAATCGTGTTTCATTGTGACTTCAGGGATGGATAAAGAAAGTGGACTGGATACATTGTCCGGCCCCGCTGCAAGAGGAACCGGCCGGACCCCTTCTGTCGAAGATGCTGGTCCCGGCGCCTTACAAGGCGCCAAAGAAGGAGGCTTCCAAGAAGGTCAAGAAGACCCGGAGTGGCCTCCGTCGCCGTGAGACTTCGGACGCAAAATCCGGAGACTCAAGCGACGCTCCTTCTTCAGAACACGAAGAGGAGGAAGCAGAGGAGGACGAGCCTCACTCTGAAGGTGGGAGGAAGCGTGCAGCTTCCCCGTCCCTGGAGGCCGAATCGCCCAAGAGGGGGAAAGGTTCCCTCCCAGAGACATCCACCACGGCTGTCGACAGCAGCCCGGAGTGGGACCCCAGGGCCCAGCCCCTGGGGAAGTCGTAAGTATACAGAATCCGAACTCGCGTATGCGTCCGGGATTGTTTTTGGATTTGTCGGTTTTAACTGTTGCCGTATTTTTGCATAGCCCGGCGAGGTCTCGTGCCGGACAGTCCACATCGGAGGATTCGCTGGGCTCAGACGCCTTGGCGAGTGAGACACCTCTGCAGGCCCCTTCCCCAAAGTCCAGGCACGACACTGAGGTGTCATCTTGACAGGACCCGGACCAGGGAGGACATATCCCCGTTGCCGGACACATGGGGGTAGATAAGGCCCCTGGGACCTCTAAGGTTCCAGAGTCGAGCGGACAGCCACTTTCGATGGTGGGAGGCCTGCCTACCTTGCCAGCATCCTCTGTTCGAGTAGAGCTGCCCGGCGGTCTATCGATAGCGTTGAAAAACGCATCTATCGTCGATGAGCACCGCACTCTCATGGGTGCGGTGGTTGAGAAGATTCAGTCTGCCGAAAGCGGGCTGAACGAGTCCTGCTTTGGCCCTATAAAGGCCTTTGAGGTATGTTTCCTAAGGAACCTTTGAGGAATTGTCATAATAGGAGTAGTAGCCCCTGATACGCTGTCCGGCGGAGAAGACGAAGCTGGGTAGGGGATCAAACCAACTGCTTTCGCGGGAGTTTATGTGAATGACGTATACCCTTTTATGTGAAAACAGGCTTCTGCCGAGAGGACGGCCGCTTATGATGCGGAAGTGTCCAAACTGAAGCATAGCCTTGCACGGGCCGAGGAAGAACTCGGCCGTGTGAAGAAGCAACTGGAAGGCAAGCAAGGTGAAAGTTCTATTATCGACTAGAGGGGGGGTGAATAGGCGATTTTTATGAAAGTCTTCAAAACGTGGAAGTTTCGAAGACAAACAATAGAAATGACCTAATTGATATGCAGCGGAAGATAAACTACAACAAGCAAACCATAGTCAAGTATGCAATAATGTGAAAGTACAAAGACTAATAGCAGCTTAGTAGTAAGGATCAGGATGGAAGATAGTATGAAGCCAACCAACGATAGTAGTCAAGCAATGAAGTCAAACAGGTATGACAAATAGGCAATGACTTCACAAAGACAAACACTAAGTAAAAGGAGGGAGAGGATAGAACCAGTCACTTGTTGAAGACACAGGATTTGTTGGACCAGTTCCAGTTGTTGTGACAACTGTACATATGGTTAGGGAGGCTGAGATTCAACTCAGAAGACTGCGTCTTCACCTTATTCCCCTTGAGCTAAGGACACACAGTCCTCGCCCAATCACTCTGGTAAGTCTTCAAGGTAGACTTCCGAACCTTCACAGACTTCGTTCACCGGCGATCCACAATGACTCTTGGATGCTCAGAACGTGACGCCTAACCGGCTGGAGGATTCACAGTCCTCAAGTGTAATAAGTCTTCAGGTCACACAGACAGAAAGACTTCAGTGATGCCTAACACTCTTTGGCTCTGGGTGTTTGGGCTTTGTCCTCGCAAGGATTTCTCTTTATTAAAGGCTTCGAGGTGGGTTTCTCTCAAATGACAAAAGCCATGCACTAACTCTAAGCAGACACCAATTTATGGTGTAGGGGGTGGGCTATTTATAGCCACAAGGCAACCCGACCTGATATGTCCGAAATGACCCTGGGTCACTAAGGAACTGACACGTGTTCCAACGGTCAGATTTCAAACACACACGGCAACTTTACTTGGGCTACAAGCCAAGCTGACTCATCCAGCTCTGGATAAGATTTGCTCTCATTGTCTTTGCCCGAAGACATAGGATTTGGGTTGAGCATCACTTCAGTCATTCTGACTTTGTTCACTTGGACCCCACTTAACAGTACGGTGATTCCTATGACTCAACAAAGAAGAAAAAGGAAACAACGAAATGACACAGTCTTCGCGCTCCATAGTCTTCACTCAATGTCTTCTCATGTCATAGTCTTCAATATGAATATCTTCACATACCACCATTGTCGTCAATGTCTTCATACATTTTTAGGGGTCATCTCCGGTAGGTAAACCGAATCAATGAGGGACACTACCTGCGTTATCCTGCAATTCTCACAAACGCATTAGTCCCTCAACCAAATTTGTCATTAATACTCCAAAACCAACTAGGGGTGGCACTAGATGCACTTACAATCTCCCCCTTTTTGGTGATTGATGACAAACTGGTTGAAGTTTTCAACGGGGATAAAATATGTGAAATTGTAAAGGATAGGGTATTGTCTTCATAAGTGGCAAAGGCTCCCCCTGAAGATGTGCATATAAGTAATTTGCTTTTGGAATGCAAATGCACATGGCAGGTTGTACTTGTGGAGACCCTCTTTAACTTATGAAGATAATTCATCATGCATGAAATGATATAACTAAGAGAATGACATGCACAATGAAAAATGGACGTCTGAAGAATGATCTAAGTGCGGAAGTTATCATCGCACATGCGGAATTTATCATCGCATCACAGAAAAGCAAATAAGTAGCAGACGACCATCGAGTTCAAGTGTTACAACTCAAAGAACCAAATGTATCAAAAGCGAGAGTTGTAAACACTAAGCAAAATATAAAGCAACCGCCCAAATGAACCTGCTTGAAGACTATCAAACTCATATGCTTCTCCCCCTTTTGTCAGTAAGGACCAAAAAGGTTTGAAGACATAGAGCATCTACTCGTTTCCATGAGGAGTAGGTGAAGCAGTAGGGTTGTTGTTGTTGTTTGGCTGCGCAGACGAACTTGGTGCAGTGTCGATGCGTGCAGAAGTAGGAGGCGGTGAAGTAGCATCGTCTTCATCGATCACTTTGGCATTCACAGTTGCCGCGGAGGAAGAATAGTCAGAGTCTTCAAGGGATGGAGATCGACGTAGGACAACATTCCATGGAGGAGTGGAGTCAAACTTGAATCTTTCAGTGAAGCCATCGTCTTGAAGATCTGCTTCAGCACTGAGCAGGGTCAAACTCTTCCATGATTGTCGACAGGTCTCGTGAGTGACAAAAGCATTCTTGGTGGCAAGATTTCGAATGCAATTGACGTCCACCAAGAGGCTTTGCATTTGTCGCTTGAGCCAGAAGTGATGCTTGTCTTGTTTCTGATGCAGTGCCACAAGAAGTTCTCGGTCATTTAGGATGCGAGAGCGCTTCTTAGGCCTTTGGGAAATTGTGCTCTCAGTAGCTTCAGTTTGCGCGTGATGAGGCAGACGAGTGTTCCCAGCCATTGGATAGACACGAGTTACAGCTTGGACTCCTTCCATGTGTTGAGTGAAGCTTTGGTGATCAGCATTTTGAAGACAAAGAGGCTTCTTGGCAGGCTCAGGGTATATGGCTTCAACTGACATATCAACCTCTGGTAGAAAGATCAGATGATTGCGAGCAGAGGGCTGATAGTTGATAGCAGAGTGTAGCTTGATGAGGCGCATGACCCATGGAGCATAGAATTTCAGGCCAAAGAGGTCAGATCCAGACGCAGCCAATTGCCGGATGAAGAATTCTTGTGTATTGAAGCTGATGCCATTGAGGATGTAAAAGACCAATGTCTTCATGGCTCCTTCAAGTTTTGCACCTGATGAATGCCCTTTGATAGGCCATAGAGTTCGCCTGATGATGTGATATATTGTGCGAGGCAGATACTCAAGGTCATCAACAAAGAACTCCTTTGGGTATTCAGCGTCAGGTGGCAGAGGCTTCATCATGCTCAACATCTGGCTCATGTTGGGCTTTGGCTTATGGAAGATGCTCTCCAGTGCATTGCGGTGGAGTTGACAATCAGGTTCGAACAGCTCTCCGGGAGTGGGTAGGCCTGTAAGCTCAATGACGTCAAGAGCTTTGGCTTCATGATGAACATTTCCTGTCATCCACTCGAGAACCCATGTCTTTGTATCTCTGTAGTAGCCGCGAATGTGGAGGGTAGCATAGGATTGAAGCAAAAGTTCCTCATTCTAATGTTCTTTGTCAGTCACAAAGCTGAGCAGACCGGCATCATGAAAGCAGTCAAGTGCTTCTTCTAAGCATGGCAGTCCGGCAATGGCTTCAGTGTCGAGGCGCATATGAGGGAAAATGTGACCTTGATCATACAGAATGCAGGAGTAATAGCTTCGCTGCTGATAGCTCCAGAAACGACCAGATGATATTCTTGGCCTTGAGTAGGGGTTCTTTGCTGTGTCAAAGAAGGTGTTGTGGCTTTTGAAGCCATTTGCATTGAAGGACCCTATAGAGGTGGCAGGACCTGGGAACCTTGGCAGTCTTGGCTTTCGTTTCTGGACCTGAGGCCTATGCTCAACATGATAATCAAACTGAGGACCAGAGGCATTAGGCGGAGGGACTAGAACGGGCCATTTGACAGTGATCAGCTGACCATAGTTGTATGCTTGCTCAATTGTATAGGGCCTTGGTGGCGGAACAGGAGCAGTGGCAACAATAGAGGCGTCAGGCTGCACAATAGATGCTTCAGGAGCAGTTGCATCATTGGCTTCTGGCACATTGGTTGGTGCAGGCTCCACACTTGCTTCAGCCATGACTACGTCATTGGCTTCATTTGTGTTGATGGTGGCAGCCTCAAGATTTTCAACCTCCACTTGATGAGCTGGAGGGTCAGGCACTGGCACGTTCACTTCAGGAACAGCTTCTTCAGTGATGGGGGGGTAGGGACATGTTCTTCTTCTTGGTTGTCATCGGCTGATGCAGCCGGATTGTCTTCAGCAACTTTGGCTTCAGACACAGAGACATTCACAGTCGGAGTGGCTTCTGGAAACACTTGAGGCCTTGAGGAATGCTCAAAAGAGGGACTTGAGGCCTTGGTCCTTGGTGAAGCCTGCGTAATGCTGGCGACGCCTTTGGAGATGGAGTTGGCTGTGCCTCAAAGTCATTCTCTTCTTCTTGGACAGGTGGTGTGACTTGTTGTTGTTGGGGAGTACTTGGGGAGTCTTGTTGTTGTGGGTGATCAGCCCATGATGCATCCTGAGCGATTGGCGTCAGAGGATGACCAATGCTGATGAGTTCGCTGTTCGTGAGAACAGGCGATGATACCAAGTTGTGTTCGATCTGAGGAAGAACTTCATCATCTTCAACATTGTCATTGTGACCAATGTCTTCAGCAGCGGTGGGATCAACTGCTGGAATGTCTTCAGCTTCATGAGCCTCTGTGGAAGCAGTCTCATGAACTATCATCCGTCGTTCTTGGTGTTCAGATGCAGGGCGAACCATTGAGATAGGTTCAACAACTAAGGGCTATGTGGGAGCAGCCCGATTCTTCTTGGTTTTGCGCTTCTTCTTGGAGGGAGCAACATCAGAGGCTTTAGTATTTTCCCTTTTTCTGGCTTCAACCTCGGCAGTCCTCGTCTTCTTCAGTTCTGAAGCAGTTGATATTACCTTTGGCTTCGAGCCAGTCATGCTGCTTGGGAAGAATATGCGAGGTTCTTCCTGCCTTGAAGGTGTAGATTGATTAGTTGATAGCTTCTTCTTCTTTGCAGCCATTCTGGGGTCAATGCCAGGACGACCAAGAGCCTTGCGCTTCTCAGCCTCATTGTAGGCTAGCACACACTTGTCAGCCAGACTCTTCATGCACTCACGAGAGCCTTTAGCTTCTTCGCGCTTCTTGTGAAAGGCTTCTTTGAGCTCGTGCAGCATGATCTTGAAGTTTTTGACATCTTGCACGCTGAGCTTTGCCACATGCTTCTTGAACTGAGCTTTCTCATGGTCGATCTTGTTCTTCAGTTCAAAGATGCGCTGAGCAAGAGCTAGCTCAGAAGCAATGGCGCCATTGAAGGAGACGCTGAGGCCAATGGGAAGTTGCAGATCTTCAAAGCTGAGATTTGGGGTGTCAAACCACTCATCAATGAAGTTATGGATGATTGCCACATCAAAGAGAGGCAAATCATTGAAGATCTCTGCTTCTTCCTTGCTCTTGATCAGTTGCTCGAGAGCATCATCTGCAAGATCTTCATCGCTGGACAGATCAATGTGCTCTTCTCGCAGAATAGCAGCAGGAGTCAATGTCTGATCAGTATTTTTGACAATTTTCTTTTTCTTCTCCGTCTTCTTGGAGATACGTGATAGATCTTCAGACTGCACACTGTCTTCAGGAGGTGCAGTGGCCAGTGCCTTCGCATGTGAAGCTTTTGGAGGAGTAGATGATCTTGAAGCCTTAGCCTTCTTTAGCTTCTTCGGCTTTGGAGTAGGAGCTGGGGCTTCATCAGTGTCAGCAGCATCATCAGAATGATCCACTTTGGCACCTTGGACCAAGATGTGAGTGATGAGGCCATCAAGGTTGAAGAAAGAACCGATGACATTGGGTTCTGCATCACGTGAGCCGTCAGCACGGGGAGCAGAGGGACCAGGATTGAAGTCTAATCCCAATGACTTCATGTTTTCCTTGGCCGATGCCTTTGCGTGCTGGAAGTTGCGCTTGAAGAGATTATCGTCACGACACCAGAGCAATGATGATGGGTCGGCATTTTCAGGCTGAGGTCCACAGACCATACAAGGATAGAAACCCTGTGCAATAGCTTCAACTCTGTTCTTGGGTGGAAGGCCTCGATAGAGAATATCACCCCAAGGACTTTTGATAGCATTCTTCTCAGTGTATTTCTGGGTCACGAACTTGTATTTGAACCATTGTTCAGCCCAATATTGTCGAATCCATTGGATTCGGGTCTTGCGCTGATTATAATCCTCTTCAGGATCTGTCTTGTAAAGCTCTGCGAGGTCATCAGGCAAATCTCTTGATGTTCCCCCACGACACTGTCTGCCACCCTTCCTTATTGATATCTCTGCAGCCATGAACTTCAAACTGAATGGCTTCAACATGTTCAAAGGCTTCAAAGGCTTTCGCTTGCTGGTCAAACAGGAACTGGCTTCAGGAGATTTAATGTGTGCTGTAAGAATTCTGCAAACGAATGCAGACTATGAGAACCAAGGGATTCTCCCACGGACATGTACCTATGACAACATTAGAGATGCGAGGGAAGGGGAAGAGGTCATATGCATTCTCAGAAGATTTGAAGATAAATCAGTTTGAAGACATTGACCTCATGATGCGAAGACATTCACTTATATGTTGAGAGTTGATTCCAGATTTGTACGAATCTATGAATAAGTACAAGTGAGGAATCTAACTAGATATGAAGCTTAAGTGAATATACTAGGCAGTATGAGATGCAGACAGAATAGATCTAACATTGTGTAGGCAGAAACCAATTTTGGTAAATAGGATGACTCTTTGAGGATCAAAAAGATGGTAAAAATAGAGTTGTATTTACCACACGAAGAACTGCTAGATGGGATGAATAGGAGACCGATCAGCTCAATCCATCGTGCCCTAACTTGGCGACAGAGGACACCTACGGCGCCGGCGGAGAGGACGATGTCCACGGCCGGCGTGAGGACAGCATCGGAGAAGTCGCGGCAGCTAAGCGCTTCGTCGTCGGCGTCGTCGAGAGCTAGCGGTGGCGCTAGGGTTTTGAAGAGGTGGAGAGGTGGAAGAGGGTTTTCTTTACCGCAGGGGACATGTATTTATAAGGAAGTGTGCTGCATAGCGCAATTACGCAGGTGCCACTGGCCGTTCACATCTGAGGGGCACGTGGCAAGCATGCAACATACTCAGAGTTGTCCCATGTTCCCACGCCCGCCAGGTTTATCGGATGGTTGTTCCGGCTTCTCCAGATTTCAAACAATAAGGATGAATCATTTAAAACAGACTTAATGTTTGTCTCTGTGTCTTCTGCTGACAAGGACACAGAGAAGACATTCGACAGTTTCAATAGAATGCATATGATTTGGACAAATAGAGTTTGAGATAGAAAGCATAGAGAGATTTGGGGTCCGATCACATTCACTTAGTTCAAAAGATTCAACTAGGAAGACATAGCTATAAGTGAATGCTGTAGAGGACAAAACACTAGTATATATATATATATATATATATCAGAACGCAATCAAATCATCATAGTGAAGAAAATCATGAAGATAAGTTGAAATTGAAGACAAACCAAATGCGAAGACATTGCAAAAATAACGCCATGAGTAAAACACTTCAAACTGAGAAATTTGGTGGTGGCGTTACCCACCATATAGGAAGTATTAGACCCAGACACGGCGCACAATTATCGTGGCGCTCCAAAGTCAAATTCCACGTTAATGTATTCACACTCAGAATGTAAGTCTTCATTGATTGAAGATATACTTTACATCATGTGTTGCGCATCTAAGTCATCAACATGCATAAGTGTTAGGATGTGTGCCTGATCAGAGGACATTTGAGGATTCCAAGATATTTAGCTCACACTGTAACTTGCAAAACCTTTTCTCATCCAAGGGCTTTGTGAAGATATCTGCCAGTTGCTCTTCAGTGTTGACGTGAATGATGTCAATATCTTTCTTCATGACATGATCTCTGAGAAAGTGATGACGAATTTCAATGTGCTTTGTCTTCGAGTGCTGGACTGGATTGTTGGCAATCTTGATGGCGCTTTCGTTGTCGCAGAAGAGAGGTACTTGTTTCATATTGATGCCATAGTCCTTGAGAGTTTGCTTCATCCATAGAAGCTGAGCGCAGCAAGATCCAGCGGCAATGTATTCAGATTCAGCAGTTGAGATTGATACACAGTTCTACTTCTTTGATGACCAACAAACAAGTGATCGTCCCAGAAAGTGACATGTGCTTGATGTAGACTTGCCATCCACCTTGTCACCAGCATAATCAGCATCCGAGAATCCAACCAGATCAAATTTTGAGCCCTTTGGATACCATAATCCGAGTGTTGGGGTGTAAGCCAAATATCGAAGAATTCGCTTCACAGCTAAGTGATGCGATTCCTTTGGTGCCGCTTGGAATCGAGCACACATGCAAACACTAAGCATAATATCTGGCCTAGATGCACATAGGTAAAGTAAGGAACCAATCATGGAGCGGTATACCTTTTGATCGAACTCTTTACCATTGTCGTCGGGACCCAGATGGTGTTTGGCTGGCATTGACGTCGTGTAACCTTTGCAATCTTCCATTCCAAACTTCTTCAGACAATCTTTGAGGTATTTTTCTTGAGATATGAAGATGCCATTCCTTTTTGACGAATTTGAAGACCAAGGAAGAACTTCAGCTCACCCATCATGGACATCTGATATTGCTCTTGCATCATGTATCCAAACTCATCACTATACTTCTGGTTGGTGCAGCCGAAGATAATGTCATCCACATATATTTGGCACACAAACAGTTCACCATCATATGCCTTCGTCAAGAGTGTGGGATCGAGGGATCCAGGTTTGAAGCATTTGCTCTTCAGGAAGTCTTTGATCATATCATACCAAGCGCGAGGAGCTTGTTTGAGGCCATACAATGCTCTGTTTAGCTTGTATACCATATCGGGATGTTTTGGATCTTCAAAGCCAGGTGGTTGAGCTACGTATACTTCTTCTTCAATCTTGCCGTTGAGAAATGCACTCTTCACATCCATTTGATATAGCAAGATGTTGTGGTGGTTAGCATAGGCTAGCAGTATGCGAATAGCTTCAAGCCTAGCCACAGGAGCAAATGTTTCATCGAAGTCAATTCCTTCAACTTGAGTATATCCTTGAGCCACAAGACGTGCTTTGTTTCTGACGACTTGACCATGCTCATCTTGCTTGTTCTGATATATCCATTTTGTGCCAATAATGTTATGCTTGCGAGGGTCAGGACGCTTGACAAGTTCCCAAACATTGTTCAGCTTGAACTGTTGAAGTTCTTCTTGCATAGCTTGTATCCATTCAGGTTCCATAAAGGCTTCAGCAACTTTCTTGGGTTCTGATATTGACACAAAAGAAAAGTGCCCATAGAAATTTGCTAACTGTGTTGCTCTTGAGCGAGTAAGTGGACCAGGTGCATTGATGCTATCAATTATCTTCTCAATTTGTACTTCATTTGCAACTCGAGGATGAACTGGACGAAGACCTTGCTCTTGCTGATCATTGTCATCATTGGGAGGATTGTCTTCAGACTGAGCATTGTCTTCAGGTTGGTTAGGTGCAGAAATTATAAGTTCCTCTTCAGGTTGTGCTTCAGAAGGCATGATTTCACCAGTTCCCATCAGCTTGATAGATTCGCTGGGCGGAGCTTCGTCTAGTGTACTTGGCAGGAGCTCTCTTTGTGAACCATTGGTTTCATCAAATTGCACGTCCACAGTTTCGATGATTTTGTAGAGATAGAGGTTGAAGACTCTGTAAGAGTGCGAGTCCTTTCCGTAACCGAGCATGAAGCCTTCGTGAGATTTAGGTGCAAATTTTGACTTGTGATGGGGATCCTTGATCCAGCACCTAGCTCCAAATACTCTGAAGTAGCTGACATTTGGCTTCTTGCCAGTAAGGAGCTCATAGGATGTTTTGTTCAGAAGCTTATGGATGTAAACACGGTTGATGACGTGACATGTTGTATCAATAGCTTCAGGCCAGAACTTTCTTGGTGTCTTGTACTCGTCGAGCATTGTTCGAGCCATCTCAATGAGGGTTCTGTTCTTGCACTCTACGATGCCATTTTGCTGAGGTCTGTATGGAGCAGAGAACTCATGAGTGATTCCCATTGTATCCAGATAAAGATCAAGTCCGGTGTTCTTGAACTTAGTGTCGTTGTCACTTCTGATATGCTTGATCTTGACGCCATAATTGTTCATGGCTCGATTGGCGAAGCGTCTGAAGACATCTTGCACTTCAGTCTTGTAGATAATTATGTGCACCCATGTATATCTTGAGTAGTCATCAACAATGACGAAGCCATAGAGACAAGCAGTTGTTATGAGGGTAGAGTAGTGAGTAGGGCCAAATAAGTCCATGTGTAACAACTTGAAGGGTTGAGATGTCGTCATGATTGTCTTCGAGGGGTGCTTTGCCCTAGTCATCTTTCCAGCTTCGCAGGCACCACACAAATGATCCTTCTTGAACTTGACACATTCGATGCCTATTACATGCTTCTTCTTGGCGAGTGTGTGTAAGTTCCTCATGCCAGCATGCCCCAGCCTCCGATGCCAGAGCCAGCATTCTGAAGCTTTTGTAAGAAGACATACGGCAAGCTGTGGACCTGCTGAGAAATCTACCATGTATAGATCATCTTTCCGATACCCTTCAAAGACTAGAGACTTGTCAGATTCCATTAGTACAAGGCAACGATATTTTTCGAATAGAACAATCATGTTCAAGTCACAAAGCATCGAGACAGACATTAAGTTGAAACCAAGGGATTCAACAAGCATCACTTTATCCATGTGTTGATCCTTTGAGATTGCAACTCTACCTAGACCCAATACCTTGCTTTTACTAGTGTCAGCAAATGTGATGTGACTCTTGTCTGATGGACGTAAGGTTGAGTCCATGAGAAGACTTCGATCACCGGTCATATGATTAGTGCATCCGCTGTCCATAATCCATTCTGAAGCATGAGGTGTCATACCCTACAGTGCAGTTAGGACGATAGGCTTCACAAAGAGTGTTGTGAAGCATAAGCATTTGACGCACACGAGGATTATCACAGCTTAGATCAAGGTTAGGACAGATAGTATGACTGGCAAGCAATTCAGATGTGAAATTCATCATAAGACAATTTGGGCATTTTATCTTGCGTCCTACAATATGTTTTAGGTCCCCAGCAATAGCATCGGATGCCTTTGATTTCAGGCTGGAGACCTTTCTCTGCAAAAGAAAGTTAGTTCTTCTTAACCACCCACATCTTCAGGGGTGGCTTAGAAGCAATGAGTCTAAGTGCAGCATTTGAGAATTTTGGCTTTGGAGCCCTAGCAAATAGCCTTGCAGGAGAAGAGCGATACTCATATGAATAAGCAGAAAAGTTCTTAGTTCTATGAACATAGCGGTTTGAAGACACACGCTCATATTCATAAGTTTGAGTACGGTTTCCCTGCAAAACATTTGCGTTAGGGCGACTCAGGTGAGTCATGTATCTGTATGAAGCCTTTGGGCCATATGAAGCCATAGGTCTGGGGTTTGTCTTCTTCCTTGGTGGTGTCATGATGACATTCAGAGGAAGATTCTCAATACACTGCTTAGGAACCCAGATCTTCTTCATAGGTGGTCCATTCCTGCAGTTAGTACCAATATACCTGGCAAACACTTCACCATTCTGATTCTTAAACAGTTTATAGTTTGCATCAAAGGATTCATCAATGATAATAGGGTTAGCACAAGTGAAACTAGATAAGGTGGATGGATCCACTGAAGGTCCCTTTGCAGCAACCCATGTGGTTTTGAGATACTGCTTAGGCTTCCAGTAGGAACCATCAACGTTCATCTTCCTCTCGAACCCAACACCCTTTTTCCTAGGGTTTCGGTTTAGAATCTGCTTTTTGAGGACATCGCAAAGTGTCTAATGTCCTTTCAGACTTTTATACATCCCTGTTTCAAGCAATGTCTTCAACCTAGCATTTTCATCAGCAATAGTAGTGGTATCCTCCGCAGAGGGGTTAGTTACGACATCAGTAGTTGAAGACAATGCAATAGTAGCAGCAGTGGAACATTCAGCAACAGAGGTAGCGTTATCATGCTCAATGCATTTTAGACATGGTGGTTCAAATCCATCCTGAGCGGGACTGATCTGTTGAACGCGAAGTGACTCATTCTCTTTTTGAAGATCTTCATGAGCCGCTCTCAATTTCTCAAGCTCTTGCTTCCTTTGAAGATAATCATAGGAGAGCTTTTCATAAGTGGTTGAGAGCGTTTCATGACAACTTTCAAGTTCTTGGTACTTAGCAAGAAGATTTTTTATGTCTTCAACTAAGGACTGTGAACTTGTCATTTCCGCGTCCAACAGGTCATCGCTTTTGTCTAACAGTTTTTGAGTATGTTCCATAGCCTTTTGTTGTTCAATTGCAATTTTAGCAAGTGTTTTGTAGCTGGGTTTGGATTCACAATTAGAGTCATCTTCACTTGATGTTTGAAAGTAAGCATCACGTGATTTTACCTTGGCACCACGTGCTATGAAGTAGTAGGTGGGAGCAGGGTCGTCTTTGTCATCAGCTTCAGCGTTGGTGTGGAAGTCATTGTCTTTAGTGTTGAAGATGGACTTGGCAACATAGGTTGTGGCTAGAGCGAGACTTGCAACGCCAGGGTCGGACTCCTCTTCAGACTCCACCTCCGCCTCCTCAGAAGCCGACTCCTCCTCTGAATCCATTTCCTTGCCAACAAAAGCACGAGCCTTGCCAGATGAGCTCTTCTTATGAGATGAAGACCTTGATGAGAACTTGGAAGAAGACTTTGAAGATTTCTTCTTCTTCTTGTCATCAGAATCATATTCCTTGCTCTTCTTCTTCTTCTTCTTCTCATTGTCCCACCGTGGACACTCAGAGATATAGTGTCCAGGTTTCTTGCACTTGTGACATGTTCTCTTCTTGTAGTCATGAGTGGAAGCTTCATCATTCCTTGAGCTAGATTGTGAAGACTTTCTGAAGCCCTTCTTCTTAGTGAACTTCTGGAACTTCTTCACAAGCATAGCAAGTTCCTTTCCAATGTCTTCAGGATCATCAGAACAGCAGTCAGATTCTTCTTCAGATGAGGATACAACTTTTGCCTTCAAAGCGCAAGTTCGGCCATAGTTGGGACCATAGATATCTCTTCTCTCAGAAAGCTGAAACTCATGTGTGTTGAGCCTCTCAAGTATATCAGACGGATCGAGTGTCTTGAAGTCAGGGTGTTCTTGTATCATGAGGGCAAGGGTGTCAAAGGAGCTGTCAAGTGATCTCAGTAGTGTCTTGACGATTTCATGCTTGGTAATCTCAGTGGCGCCGAGAGCATGAAGCTCATTTGTGATGTCGGTGAGGTGATCAAACGTGAGCTGGACATTTTCATTGTCGTTTCTCTTGAAGCGGTTGAAGAGGTTGCGAAGAACACTGATCCTTTGATCTCTCTGGGTTGAGACGCCTTCGTTGACCTTGGAGCAGCCAGTCCCAGACTAGCTTCGACGTTTCCAGAGCACTCACACGGCCATACTATCCTTTGGTCAGATGACCATAGATGATGTTCTTGGCAGTAGAGTCCAGTTGAATGAACTTCTTGACATCAGCAAGGGTGACACCTTCACCAGTTTTGGGAACGCCGATCTTGACGACATACCAGAGGTCGACATCAATGGCTTCAAGATGCATGCGCATCTTATTCTTCTAGTAGGGATATTCAGTTCCATCGAACACGGGGCAAGCAGCGGAGACTTTGATTATCCCTGCAGTCGACATAGCTAAAACTCCAGGTGGTTAAACCGAATCACACAGAACAAGGGAGTACCTTGCTCTGATACCAATTGAAAGTGCTAGTTATCGACTAGAGGGGGGTGAATAGGCGATTTTTATGGAAGTCTTCAAAACATGGAAGTTTCGAAGACAAACAATAGAAATGACCTAATTGATATGCAGCGGAAGATAAACTACAACAAGCAAACCATAGTCAAGTATGCGATAATGTGAAAGTACAAAGACTAATAGCAGCTTAGTAGTAAGGATCAGGATGGAAGATAGTATGAAGCCAACCAACGATAGTAGTCAAGCAATGAAGTCAAACAGGTATGACAAATAGGCAATGACTTCACAAAGACAAACACTAAGTAAAAGGAGGGAGATGATAGAACCAGTCACTTGTTGAAGACACAGGATTTGTTGGACCAATTCCAGTTGCTGTGACAACTGTACATCTGGTTAGGGAGGCTGAGATTCAACTCAGAAGACCGCGTCTTCACCTTATTCCCCTTGAGCTAAGGACACACGGTCCTCGCCCAATCACTCTGGTAAGTCTTCAAGGTAGACTTCCGAACCTTCACAGACTTTGTTCACTGGCGATCCACAATGACTCTTGGATGCTCAGAACGCGACGCCTAACCGGCTGGAGGATTCACAGTCCTCAAGTGTAATAAGTCTTCAGGTCACACAGACAGAAAGACTTCAGTGATGCCTAACTCTCTTTGGCTCTGGGTGTTTGGGCTTTGTCCTCGCAAGGATTTCTCTCTCTCAAAGGCTTCGAGGTGGGTTGCTCTCAAATGACAAAAGTCGTGCACTAACTCTGAGCAGCCACCAATTTATGGTGTAGGGGGTGGGCTATTTATAGCCACAAGGCAACCCGACCTGATATGTCCGAAATGACCCTGGGTCACTAAGGAACTGACACGTGTTCCAACGGTCAGATTTCAAAACTTTACTTGGGCTACAAGCAAAGCTGACTCATCCAGCTCTGGATAAGATTTGCTCTCATTGTCTTCGCTCGAAGACATAGGATTTGGGTTGAGCATCACTTCAGTCATTTTGACTTTGTTCACTTGGACCCCACTTAACAGTACGGTGGTTCCTATGACTCAACAAAGAAGAAAAAGGAAACAACGAAACGACACAGTCTTCGTGCTCCATAGTCTTCACTCAATGTCTTCTCATGTCATAGTCTTCAATATGAATATCTTCACATACCACCATTGTCGTCAATGTCTTCATACATTTTTAGGGGTCATCTCCGGTAGGTAAACCGAATCAATGAGGGACACTACCTGTGTTATCCTGCAATTCTCACAAACGCATTAGTCCCTCAACCAAATATGTCGTCAATACTCGAAAACCAACTAGGGGTGGCACTAGATGCACTTACACAAGGTATGTTGGAAACATTTGTCGTGAAGTTGGCACGAACAAATAGTTGTGCATTATGATAAATATTTGTATTGTATGCTCTACGAGCTGGTGCCGAATACGAGGTGCTAAAGAAAGCTTTGGCTGACGCCAACAAGAAGGCTGAGGCCGAATAGGCGCTTCGTGAAAAACACGAGGCCAGGGTCATCGCAGCTGAGCGAGAGCTCCAGGAAGCTGTGAAGAAAAGCGAGGGCTTGGAGCAGAGTCTAATAGGGAAAGAATTCGAACTCGCCCAAGCTCTCGAGGCTGCAGAAGGTGCTCAAGAAGAAGCCCGAGGTGCTGTGTGAGACATTCAGGAGGCCCGGAAAGTTGCGGCTGGTAAGGCCTTCTGTATTCTTAGCTCTTTGTATAAGATAATGGGAAGAATCCTAAGCTGCAAGCTGAATTCTTATTCTTCCAGGGGATTTTGCGGATCTTCCTTGCAGCATATCAGATGCCGCCCAATTCTACCGCATCGAGGAGAAGAAGTCTGCGGACAGGGATTTCTGGTCGCAGTATTTGGCGCCGAACTATCCGGTGCCATTTATCGATCAGCTGAAATAGATGGTCGAACTGCACCAGGCAGCCGGACTAGCCATGAAGGACTTAGTTGTCCGGTTGTGGCCTGCGGAGCCGATTCCAAGCAGTTACTTCGTACTCGTCAAGCGGATTGTGGGAGCCTCTCCTCGGCTTGATGCTGTCAAGCGATCAGTCTGTATAGAAGGCGCGCGCATGGCGTTTGCCCGTGCAAAAGTGCATTGGGGGAAGCTTGACGCGGAGAAGCTGATGACTGAAGGGCCGCCGAAGGGTAAGGAGCACCGTAAGCCCGAGCTTTACTATGAAAGTGTACTGAAAGGGGCCCGCCTTGCAGCGGACAAGTGTGCCAAAGGCATTATATTTCCCTGAGGGCATTCATGCCGCTTTTTGTAATGTGGGATAATGGCAATTTTATTATATATTGCATGTTTTGCTTGAACATATGTTCTTCATGTGTGGCTGTTTATTGTATGTACGTCCTGAGAGTTGGCCAGTCGTCGGCTTCTGTCCCCACGCAGAAAGGAATACGGGGGTGTTCGGGGTATATCTGAATGCTCTTTATCCCATAGTTGGGTCCTTTGAAGGAGGTGTTTCTCACCACGAACCAGGCAATCGGACTATACGGCTTTATTACACCCACTTAGCCATAGGAATTCGAGTATGGTCGGCGCAGCCCCTAGTATTTGGAATGCCGAACTAGGGGCTCTATTGGCGCCTGATCGGAGGACCGATCCATCGCACTCTGCATTTATAATGGTGTTGTGCGGAATAAATCTTTAAGGATTTTATAACCTATCGAACAGCTGACCGGCTCTTGCTGCATCATGACAGTCGGTTTTCGGCTTTCTCTATTGAGGTGCTCGTCCGGCAGAACCGGGACACAATCACAGTAGTTCTCCCAGTGCTACCTTAGCCGACGGACCGGAACGTAAGGTACCAAAACATGGGAGCCGGGCAAACCCAACCAATGACCCAAGACATGATTCGGAGCTGATGCATATAGTGCTATAAGTTCGGGGTGCCGAGCGACCAAAAAGGTGGTCGGACTTGATTGTTGTATTGTGCAGCCCCTGGCATAACCGGGCGTAACATGAAGCATGGCTGCCATATTTGGCAAAGAGGCATTGGCGATACACGCCGGCTGATAAGTGTATCCATTTTAGTAGTATGATATGTCTATGCATATGGGTATGATGTATGAGAGGGGGGGTTTGGCGGAACCTATGATGGCCGGACTGGCGGGGGTTGTGAGTGGATCAAAGGTGAATCTGAACTGCCTTCTACCTGCATATTCCCGCCATCGAGTGTTCAGGCTGATTCCGCGCCGTCCATCTTGTTCTGCGTCAAAGTTAGTTTGTAAAGGAAAATGCTATGAGGCAGCTGAGCGTCCTCTTGTGGTTGGTCTAAGGGCTCCTGATCGGACCTTGGGGAACCCAGCCGTTATACCGTGAAATAGCGCGGACTCCTCAGTTGGTGTCCGGATGGTTGGCTGTCATATCAAAATTTTGATAGGCATGCACCACTCGCTATTCCTGCAGCTATGTGGTTTCCGCTTCTAAGTGCGTAGTCCGGCCTTGCCTATGGGTGTGCTTATATCACACGGCGTTGGCCTGATGGTTTGCCACGTGGAATCTAGCCAACGTGGTTCGCCCCGTTGTCACACGGTTAATTACCGCACGAGGGGAGGCTGCCGAATAATTAATCTTTGGCATGGCATTTTTTGTTGATCCGAGGACAACCGTTAGAATGGTGGGCCAATAGACTTGGCCTTTACACCTGGCATGTTTTGAAAAGATGTTTATTTTTGGTTTCATACCAGCGAGGGCTTTATGTATTATGGAGCCCCCGGACTACTAGGTCTAGGGGTACGGCAATTAAATTGTTGTGCTTGGTGTGATCGGGGGCGATCCACCATACTGTTATACTCTGGGGGTCTCTTTGACTAGGCGCCTCCCATCATTGTTTCCGGCATGCGACCAGCCGCTTTGTTTGGAGGATCCGACATTCTCTATTGGTATGCTTCGCCGTCCTTCTAGGAGTACCATGAATTTCACATGGTTGATCGAGTATGTGGCTCGAGCCGAATAGGCTTGAGTTGCTCCTTGTCCGTTGACCGGACCGGGAGTTGATGGATTTGGCACTAGTTTCCTTTACTTGCCGTTTATGACCATTGCGCCTAGGCCTGAGGGTGCCTCTTTGTGTATCCTTTTGCTATCTTGGGCCGTGATGATGTGTGGACGTCGGGGTTTGTGCCTTGGGTTCTCCTGCTTAGGCTGAGGTAGCCGATTGTGTGGTTCATGGCTTTTGCTGGGGCTTTCGAGTCCGTACTTTTCGGTGGCCAGTACCTTGGCCCACCTATCCGTTAGCAAGTCTTGGTTAGCTTTAAGCTGCTCTTGCTTCCTTTGCAGGCTCCTTGCCATGGCCATGAGCCGTCGCTTGAAGCGAACTTGTTCTACTGGATCTTCTGGTACGCCGAATTTGTCATTGCCAAGGCTTACCTCGTCGTCGGAGGGGGGTGTATGGTCGTCCCTCTCCAAGTATCCCATCGTGACCGGTCCGGCCTGCTTGAAGATAGGCTGATCACGGCTGTATTCCTCTTGGGCACCATCCGGATTGCTTTCGTCTCCGGGGCCGGTGTTGGTATGGCGGGGCTTGGGGTGGCATCGAAAGCGCCCATGCTTTTCTTTTACTCCGAAGGGGCTATCCTCCGTTGCCCCATCGCCATTGGTTTTCTTCGGAGTGCCCACCATATATATATCGTATGAGGAGGTGGCCGTCCACCGCCCTGTGAGCGGTGGCTCCTGTGATTCTCCTGCATCGTCGTCCATACCGTCGATGTCTTCGGAGTCGAAGTCAAGCACGTCGGTTAAATCATCGACCGTGGCAATGAAGTGGGTGGTGGGTGGGCAACGAATTCCGTCGTCGCCTTCTTTCCACTAAAGCTTGAGTTGTTGGTTCCAGTCTGGCTCGGCTGGCTCCAGGGTCTGTGGACCGGAACCAACAACCGGATGAGAGTCCGGGGGTCCGGAGTCACAGGCTTCCTCAAAAGTGAGGCATGTGTTCGGCTCCATCGCCGATGAGGGTACGGCCTGCGGGGCGGGGCCCAGCCCTCCGTCCTTGGGCAACGCAACCTGCCCCGAATTTAGATCTGAGGCTTCTGCCGGGGTGATATCCCGAGCATCGTCTGACAGCAGGTCTAAGCCATGCTCATCGTGACTGTTCGGCGCTCCTGGCGCAGGCCCGAATCCGTCGAAGATCAATTCTCCGCGAATGTCCGCCGTGTAGTTCAAGTTTCCGAACCTGACCTAGTGGCTGGGGGCATAGCTGTCGATCTGCTCCAGATGGCCAAGCGAATTGGCCCGCAAAGCGAAGCCGCCGAACACGAAGATCTCTCTGGGGAGAAAAGTCTCGCCCTGGACCATGTTGTTGACGATTGGAGGCGCCATCAAGCTCTGTAGCAATGACACAGAGGACTCTCAATGAAAGCACCAATGTCGGTGTCAAAACCGGCAGATCTCGGGTAGGGGGTCCCAATCTATGCGTCAAGGCTGATGGTAACAGGAAGCAAGGGACACAGATGTTTACCCAGGTTCGGGCCCTCTCGATGGAGGTAAAACCCTACTTCCTGCTTGATTAATATTGATGATATGGGTAGTACAATAGTAGATCTACCACGAGATCGTAGAGGCTAAACCCTAAGAACTAGCCTATGATAGACACCGGAGAGGGCTAGGGTTTACATGGAGTCAGTTACAAGAAAGGAAATATAATATCTGGATCACCAAGCTTGCCTTCCACGCAAAGGAGAGTCCCATCCAGACACGGGCCGAAGTCTTGAGTCTTGTATCTTCACGCTTTAATAGTCCGGACGTTGTACACAGTCCGGCTGTCCGGACACCCCCTAATCCAGGACTCCCTCAACGAGGTCGAAAGAAAGGCCGAGTAGTTCAATCTCCCGCGCCCTAACTTGGCAGCGGAAGACACCTATGGCGGCGGCGGAGAGGACGAGGTCTGCAGCCGACGTGAGGACGGCGTCGAAGATGTCACGGCAGCTAAGCGCTTCGTCTCCGGCATTGATGCGAGCTAGCGGAGGCGCTAGGGTTTGTGTGAGGTGGCGAGGTGGAAGAATAGATATTGACCGCATGGGTGAGTATTTATAAGGAGGAGGGCGGCGCAATGCAATTACACAGGTGCCCCTGGTTGTTCACATCTGAGAGACACGTGGCATGCATGCAACTCACTGAAAGTTGTTCCATGTTCCCACGCACGCCTGGATTGTCGGGTGGTCGCTCCGACTTCTCCGGTATTCAGGCAATAAGGATACAACATTAAAAGCGGATTTAAATGTTTGTCATGTTGTCTTCTATTGACAAGGACTCAGAGAAGACAATTGACAATTTTCAATAGAATGCATATGATTTGGACAGATAGAGTTTGAGGTAGAAGCATAGAATAGGTTAGGGTCCAATCACATTCACTTAGATCAATAAAGATTCAAGAATGACGACATAGCTATAAGTGAATGTTGTAGAGGACAAAACACAACTTTATATATCAATATCTTCCTTGTTGACATGATCTCTGGGAAAGTGACGACGGATCTGAATGTGTTTTGTCTTCGAGTGCTAAACTGGATTCTTGGAAAGCTTGATGGTGCTTTCATTGTCGCAGAAAAGTGGCACATTCTTCGTGTTGATGCCATAGTCCTTGAGAGTTTGCTTCATCCAGAGAAGCTGAGCACAGCATGATCCAGCAGCAATGCATTCAGATTTAGCAGTGGAGAGTGATACAAGGTTCTGCTTCTTTGAAGACCAACAGACAAGAGATCGTCCGAGAAAGTGACATGTTCCTGAAGTGGACTTGCAATCAACCTTGTCACCAGCATAATCAACATCAGAATATCCAATCAGATCAAATGTTGAGCCCTTTGGATACCATAATCATATTGTTGGGGTGTAAGCCAAATATCAAAGTATTCGCTTCACCGCTAGGTGATGCGACTCCTTTGGTGCCGCTTGGAATCGGGCACACAAGCAAACGCTAAGCATTATATCTGGCCTAGATGCACATAAGTGGAGTAAAGAACCAATCTTGGAGCGGTATACTTTTTGATCGAACTCTTTATCATTGTCGTCGGGGCCTAGATGACTTTTGGTTGGCATTGGCGTTGTGTAACCTTTGTAGTCTTGCATTCCAAACTTCTTTAGGCAATATTTGAGGTATTTTTCTTGTGATATGAAGATGCCATTGCTCTGCTGACGGATTTGAAGACCGAGGAAGAATTTCAGCTCACCCATCATGGACATCTAATATCGCTCTTGCATCATGTGCCCAAACTCATCACTGTATCTTTTGTCAGTGCAGTCGAAGATAATGTCATCCACATAGATTTGGCACACAAACAATTCACCGTCATATGTCTTCGTGAAGAGTGTAGGATCTAGAGAACCAGGTTTGAAGCCTTTGCTCTTCAGGGAGTCTTTGAATGTGTCATACCAAGCGCGAGGAGCTTGTTTGAGGCCATACAGTGCCTTGTTGAGCTTGTATACAATATCAGGATGTTTTGGATCTTCAAAGTCAGGCGGTTGTGCAACATACACTTCTTCTTCAATCTTGCCATTGAGGAAGGCACTCTTCACATCCATTTGGTACAGAAGAATGTTGTGATGGTTGGCATAGGCTAACAGTATGCGAATGGCTTCAATCCTAGCCACGGGAGCGAATGTTTCATCGAAGTCAATCCCTTCTACTTGAGTGTAACCTTGAGCAACTAGACGAGCCTTGTTTCTAATAACTTGATCATGCTCATCTTGTTTGTTGCGATAAATCCATTTGGTGCCAATGATATTGTGCTTGCAAGGATCAGGACGCTTGACCAGTTCCCATACATTGTTCAGGTCGAACTGATGAAGCTCTTCTTGCATAGCTTGAATCCATTCAGGTTCCATGAAGGCTTCCTCAACTTTCTTGGGTTCAGATATAGAGACAAAAGCAAAGTGCCCACAGAAATTTGCTAACTGTGTTGCTCTAGAACGAGTGAGTGGACCAGGTGCATTGATGCTATCAATTATCTTCTCAATCTATACTTCATTTGCAACACGGGGATGAACCGGACGAAGATTTTGCCCTTGCAGATCATTGTCTTCAGCTTCAGCATTGACTACAGACTGAGCATTGTCTTCGGGTTGATTTGGTGCAATGATGATTTCTTCTTCAGCCTGAGCTTCTGAAGGTATGATTTCTCCAGTACCCATAAGCTTGATAGATTCACTAGGAGGGACTTCATCTAGCACATTTGGCAGGTGCTCTCTTTGCAAGCCGTTAGTCTCATCGAACTACACATCCACAGTTTCAACCACTTTATAGTGAAATAGGTTGAAGACTCTGTAGGAGTGCGAATCATTTCTGTATCCAAGCATAAAACCTTCATGTGCTTTCGGTGCAAATTTTGAAGTGTGATGTGGATCCTTGATCCAGCACCTAGCACCAAATACTCTGAAGTAACTAATGTTTGGCTTCTTACCAGTTAGCAGCTCATATGATGTCTTCTTTAGAAGCTTGTGAAGATAAACACGGTTGATGACATGGCATGCAGTATCAATGGCTTCAGGCCAGAACTTCCTTGGAGTCTTGTATTCATCAAGCATCGTCTGAGCCATCTCAATGGGGGTTCTGTTCTTGCGCTCCATCATGCCATTCTGCTGAGGTGTGTAAGGAGATGAGAACTCATGAGTGATGCCTAGCGTATCAAGATAAGTGTCGAGGCCGGTGTTCTTGAATTCTGTGTTGTTGTCACTTCTGATGTGCTTGATCTTGATGCCATAGTTTGTCATGGCATGATTGGCGAATCGTCTGAAGACATCCTGCACTTCAGTCTTGTAGAGGATTATATGCACCCATGTATATTTTGAGTAATCATCAACAATGATGAAGCCATAGAGACAAGCAGTGGTAGTAAGAGCAGAGTAGTGAGTAGGGCCGAATAAGTCCATGTGAAGCATCTCGAAGGGACTTGATGTCGTCATGATTGTCTTCGAGGGATGCTAGGCCCTAGTCATCTTTCCAGCTTCACAAGCACCACACAGATGATCCTTCTTGAACTTGACGCCCTCGATGCCTATGACATGCTTCTTCTTTACGAGAGTGTACAAGTTCCTCATGCCAGCATGTCCTAGCCTGTGATGCCAGAGCCAGCACTCTGAAGCTTTTGCTAGAAGACATACGGCCAACTGTGATCATGCTAAGAAATCTACCATATACATATCATCTTCTCGATACCCTTCAAAGACTAGAGATTTTTCAGATTCCACAAGCACAAGGCAACGATATTTTCCAAATATCACAATCATGTTCAAATCACAAAGCATTGAGACAGACATTCAGTTGAAACCAAGGGATTCAGCAAGCATCACTTTATCCATGTGTTGATCCCTTTAGATTGCAACTCTACCCAGACCTAATACCTTGCTTTTACCAGTGTCAGAAAATGTGATGTGACTTTTGTCAGATGGGCGTAGGGTTGAATCCATCAGAAGACTTCAATCACCAGTCATGTGGTTAGTGCAACCACTATCCATAATCCATTCTGAAGCCTTTAGTGGCATATCCTACATTGCCGTTTGGGGGATAGGCTTCACCAAGGGTATTTTTTTGACTGGGAACTGTTGGGCAAAACCCCCACAGCAGATCAAAACTTTATTGAAAAAAGAATAAGTAGTACAACAGGGTGATTACAAGGAGTAACCAGGGTACAAGGTAAAACAAGAAAGGGGGGCTTACAAAACTAGTTTAGGGTGGGAGAAAAGAGATCCATCTAAGCAGTTCATCCTTGTAAACAGATTTGATTCTATGTTGCATTAGGCTAATATCATGCTTAAAAGCAAACCTCCATTTATTGAAACTAGGTCTCTCATTTCTGAATACTTTGGCATTTCTGATGATCCAAATATTCCAGCAAGCAATGAAAACCACTTCAGAGAAAAAGGGCTTATCAAAACTTCTTCTAGCCTGAGTAACCAGCTGCATCATGGAGGTGCCAGTAGACCAATCAATCTGCAGATAATTCCAGACCCTGACACTGAAATTGCAGTTGAAGAACAAGTGATCTCTGGTTTCTCTAACCTGCAAGGGACAAAGCCTACAATGGACCCCATCATCCATGTGCCAGTGCCTTCTCTCAACCATGTCCTTGGTGTTCAACCTGTCCATAATAAGCATCCAAGCAAAAACCTTGATCTTGAGGGTACAAGAGGATTTCCAGACCCCACAGAGCAAAGGATTGAAGGATTCAGACACAAAAGTGTGTGAGTAGAACATCTTGGGTTTGAAAAACTTGGTAGATCCTTGCCAGAACCAAACATCTCGCAAACTTGATTCTCTGTTGTGGGAATTCATCAATTCCTGTATCTGGTTCAACTCATCATAGGCCTGAGCAAATAAGGGGAGGTGAAAGAGTTGATGCATATCCTGGGTATTGAAAGATTCCTTGACTGAGATCCAGGGATCCTTGGCAAAAGAGTAGAGCCTTGGGAATCTTGTCTGCAGACTAGACACTGTGTTGTCAAGGTTCCAATTATCATCCCAAAATAGAGCAGTGTCCCCTTCATTAATTTGAACTCAGGAGCAGTCCTTGAAGTGTTGCATGACTTTACAGATATCCCTCCACCAGAAGGATCCACATTCAGTTGTTCCCTGGGGCATTCTTTCAAAATAATATGAATTCCAGACTAAGGACACCCACGGGATATCTCGTTTATTCAGAAAGTTATTAGCATGCTTGAGAAGAAGAGCCACATTCTGAACTCCCAGATTAAGAATGCCAAGTCCCCCTTTGTTTTTTGGCTTGCAAATGAGGTTCCAAGCAGCAAGAGAAGGTGCTGGCTGATCTCTATGCTTTCTCCATAGACACTGCCTTTGAATTCTTTCAAGCTGCTTGAGAATACCTGCTGGCAGAGCAAGGCTACACAAGAAGAAGATTGGCATTGAAGACAGAGCAGAGTTAAGGAACTGCAACCTTTCACCTTGGTTAAGGAAAGAAGAGCTGGCAGTCATTCTTCTTTCCATACAGTCCACCAAAGGCATTAAGTCAACCATTTTGGGCCTTGTGGTCCCCACAGGCAATCCAAGGTATGTAAATGGCATTTTTCCAATTTTTCAACCAAAAGCAGCAGCTAAATCTTCCATAACAGCAGATTCAACATTGATTGGGATAATAAAAGACTTATGGTAGTTGACATCCAGACCAGTCGATTGAGAAAATACCTTTAACATATCCTTCAAAGCTAGAAGTTGTGCTCTGTCAGCAGGTAGGATGATCAATGTATCATCAGCATATTGAATCACAGGGTAATCTGCATCATGGCAAGGTATAGGTAGGTGAAGAATTCCTCTTCTGAACATGTCAGTTATCACTGCTTGGAGCAGATCTGCAGCAATAACAAAGAGCAGAGGGGATACAGGGTCACCCTGCCTAACCCCTTTTTTGCAAACAAATTTCCTCCCAGGGACCCCATTAAGCAAAACAGATGAGGTGCCAGTGGCCAGGAACTGCTTCATCCAAAGAATCCACTTCTCATTAAAACCCTTAAACCTTAGGATTTGGAAGATAGCCTCGTGCTCAACAGAGTCAAAAGCCTTCTCAAAGTCCAATTTGAGAATGACAATGGGCCTCTTAGACTGATGACATTGGTGCAAATATTCAAAAGTCCACCCCAGGCAATCCTGTATTGTTCTGGACTTAATGAAACCATATTGGTTCTTGTGTATGCACTGCATAATCACATCTTGAAATCTATTTGCAGCCATTTTTGACAGAAATTTAATCCCCATACCAGTAAGAGAGATAGGCATGTAGTCTCCGACTTCTTCAGGTACTAACTTTTTGGGCACAAGAGTGATATAAGAGCTGTTAATGTTCTCTAAGACAGCAGTGCCATCATAAAAAGCCTGAGCCAGCTCATAAAAATCATGAGAAATAAGATGCCAACACTTTTTAAAGAACAATCCATTGAATCCATCAGGTCCAGGTGCCTTATCAACAGGCATATGTTTGACTACTTTGTCCATTTCCTCTATTGTAAAAGGCTTAGTGAGCACATCAAGGCCATCCACAGGTGAAATAAGTGATGACAAATCAAACCCCATATTAATCCCTCTAGAAGTTCCCATTCTATTCTTAAAACAGCTCCAAATAACTCCAGCCATTTGTGAGTGATCAGAGACAACAGATCCATCAGGTAGCTTCAGACTAGCTATGGAATTCCTCCTATGCCTCTCAGTGGCCATAGCATGGAAGAACTTGGTGTTCTCACCTCCCACCTTGAAATATCTAATAGTGCACCTCTTTTTCCAGTATAAAAATTTCAGGTGCAGAAGCTTTTCCAAATGGTTTTTGACAATTCTTCTGAAGTTATTCTCCTGAATATAAAGTGGCCTCCATTCTTCCAATTCATCTAAAAGGAAAATAACATGATTGCATTTACTGATCAGCAACCTCAGTTTGGAAACGTTCATTTGCCACCTTTTGAGACACATTCTCAGGCTTTTAAGTTTGTCTGCAATTCTAGCAGTAACATGTGTTTTCCGAGAGGGTTGTTTCCAAGAAGATTCAACACAGTCCATGAAGCCATCAAGCTCAATCCAGTAATTTTCAAACCTAAAGAGGTGTGATTTTGGAATGGAAGTCTTGATGGTAACTAAGCAAGGCACATGATCCGAAGCAGTCCTGGCCAAGGGCAAAACTTCAGTCATAGGATAATCAGAAATCCAATCCACAGATGTAAAGAACCAGTCTAGCTGCTCAAGAAGCGGGGTATCTTGCATATTGGACCATGTGTAAGATCTGCCCTTGATTGGAAGCTCAAGAAGGCCCAGGTGGCCAATAATCTCATTAAAAATGAACATGTCATTTATGTCTCCACCAGGCAAGTTTCTGTTATCCACTGACCGAAGAAAATTAAAGTCACCAAGTAACAACCAGTGTTCATTGAGAGGAATACTCAGGTTGTATAACCAATTAACAAATTGGTCCCTGGCTTCACCCCTACAAGGGCCATAGACGGCAACTAGAGTCCAAGATTCATTGTTCTGCCTGGAAGTGAACTTAACAATTACAGCAAACTGTTGAACTTCAATTATGGTGCCACTAAAAACAGAAGAATTCCAGACCACTATAATTCCTCCAGAAGCACCAATAGAGGGAGAACACACAAATGAGTAAAATCTTTTAGGGCGGAAAGATTTAATTGATCTATAATCAAAAGAAGCACATTTGGTTTCTTGTAGGCAGGCGATTGAGCATTGGCTTTCTTTGATTTTCTGCCTAACAGCCCTCTGCCTAGTTTCAGAATTCAGACCTCTGACATTCCAGCAAAGAACATTCCAGTTCCTACAAATGTTACTCATTACAATATAAGATGAAGTCCAGAACCCACATGGTACGCAATACCACATGTCCGAAAAAAACATAAACCAGTCTGACCCAACATCAACACACACCAGAGAACAAGTAGCAGAGTACTGTCTACAGACATAGATAAAGCATATTTAAGTGCTTGCGAAACCCAAAAGAGCAAGATTAAACTAATCATCATGCTTAGGCGAGGCAGCAGCAGGTGGATCCACCATAAGTGCATCCACAGATAATAGAGCAGCGTCAATTTCTAGCTCACGACCAACTTCTTGGAGTCGACTGACAGGAGTTGCAGGTGGAATTCCTTCAGAAGCAGGGTCATCGTGCATCTGGGCCGTGAAGGGCTTAGCCTTGGGCTTCTTTCTCTTGGGCTGCAGGGAGAGCTCCTGGAAGGTGGGCTTGTAACCATCACGCTGAATTGAGCTTCTAGTGCAATGTCGCACTGCAGTGTCAACAATTGGAGTTGGCGCCAAGGTTTTCCGTGGCCTACGAGCTTTAACCACTGCAGCAGGAGGGGGTGGAACCTGCACTGGTTGAACATCAAAATGATCAGAGAAGAGCGCCCTGGCAACCGGCCTTGCTTGCTCTTGTTCCCTCCATGTAAGACGCGACAGGTCATTATCACTGAAAGCCATCTCCCAACTCCGCTTAGACAGAATAACCGGCGAAAGAGGTTGCAGCAGAACCGGCCTTGGAACTGAGAAAGCCACAGGAGCTTGCAAAAGGTACTCGAATGATCTCCTCCAAATCATATCCGGAGGCAAAGGAGGCCCAAATGGAACCGCGGGCAGAACTATCTCCTCCCTGACTGTAGGAGGTTGATAGACAACAATGGCCCAGGTGTTAGCAGCATCCTCATTAACCAAAGGAACAACATGGTCCTCAGGCAGATTATCCTCCACCTCAATAACAGGCTGGACCAGATCAGCAGCAGAACTGGGCTGAGCAGAGAGATCCACCACCATTGATTCTTGATCTTGCGCGGGCTCAGGCTCCACATCATCGTTCCAATTCCCCCAGTTGTCATCAGCCACCTCATTGATCACAGGCTCAGGCGGAGGTGGGACAGCATTCCACCCCAAGGCAGGGTAGGCTGGAAGATTGAACGGGGGCAGCTCAGGGAAAGGAATCCTAGGGACTGGATGTGGATTGCCATTGATGGGCATCCAATCTTCATCCTGGGGCATCTGTTCAGCAAAATTCACACCCAAAATATAAAGGGGCATAGTCCAAGAAACACGGGCGCCACCATAAGCCGCATAATCCATGAAAACCACATCGCGCGGCACAAGAATATCTTTAGGGAAAGAAGCAAAAAACAAAGATCGAACCATATATGGATCCTCACTGACCCAGTGGTGGAACTTGCCAAAAGTGTTGACGACTGCCCTGATGCACTCAGTGTTGCGAAGATCCAGCGGAATACCCAGAAACATGAGCAGCCCCTGACGAAAACCCTGAACTCCACGAAAAGATTCACCCTCGTCATGCTTCATAAACCTGACAAAACGGTCATTCCCCAGCGGCTGAGGCGGAAGCTGCAGCAAGGAGAGCCTGACCGCAGCATCTCGAAGCTCAAAGAGCCCAACCGAACGAATCCAAGGCTGCGCAGACCGAACAAGAACACCATGCCCTTGCAACCACTGAACTACCTCCTCTCTAGCAGCACCAATCTCATCTGGTTGTGGAAAAGGCATTACCTCCGCAAGTATGAACTCCTCATGATGGCGCACAATTGGGGTATGCGGCGTCACAAAAGTCCGAGGAAGGCGATCTTCCCCACCATCGACAATGTGGTGACCAGCCGGCACGTACAGTAGGGGATCCAGGTGAAAGTTCGCCATCGTTGCCGGGAGCTCCGCCTCCAAGGACGGCGAGTGGAGAGGCGGAGGAGGGGTTTCAGGCGGCGAGGCCAATGGTGTCTTGGGGCTGGGGCTGATGGAACTGGGCGACGGCGTAAATGCGAAAGTGCAAGGGAGGTCCAAGTTTGGTAAAAGAGATGTCAGAGAGATATTCCCGCAGCTCGTCTCGAAAGATGGAGCATTAACGGGTTTGGCTTGCCATAGGAGCCCCAAGATTTCTGCAAACTTGTTGCAATCTCTCTTGATATGACCAGACCGGAGACAAGAGATACACCACAACTTAGACGTACATGCAGATGCAAAATGACCCTTCTGAAGGCAGTTCTGACACGTTGAAATTTCGTCTACCATATCATCAATAAAGTTATCAAAATCCTCCCTGGCTTGTTGAGACAAGGGGATATCCAACTGCTCCCCAGGGGAAACCGGCCCAACCTGACCCAACCCAGCAGTAGTCGTGGGCTGCTCCATGCCCACAGCAGTCACAGAGGAAGGCCCATTACGGCATGGCACGTTCTCATTTGAAAGATCAGAATTCCCGCCCGAGATTGGTGGCCTCAAATCACGTACCTGATTTGCCAACGTGCTGCATGATGGAACACCAGAGATGACGGCCATATTTTTGGCAGGGACGTTAACCGTTCCGAAAGAGATGGGTGGCGTAGCCACCGTCCACTGGAGATTGGCCACCGGCGGCGAAGGCAAGATCACCCGCTCAGAAGGGTTAATTTCATAGCCAGCCTCAGCAATCGTGTCAACGAGAATCTGAGAAGCTGGATATCTGTAGCCCTTACAAACAGGGTACTGATGAAACGTAGCAAAAGAAATTTTCTTACGTGAAGAAAGTCCCGATCTAAGAGAAGGCTTAGATGGAGGTTTATGCATGGCAATCAAACCAAAGTTGCACGCCTTTTTGAGGGACTAACCAAAATCCACTCAGCGTCGCATTCCTTTCTCCAGATCACTAACTCACGACTCTAATTAGGACCACCATTTCCCCAAAGATGAAAATAACACTTGAACTGAGGGCAGGCATATGATCTTAACTTGAGGATGTAAAGGCCAACTTGCTTGCAGGAGACAAAGAACGAAAATACCTTGCCCTTAATTAGCTGGACCAACAAATCAATGGCCGAACCGCCAATCGCTGATTCCAATGCAGCCGCCACAGAATCCTCATCCAGACGAAAAGCATGTCTGCTGAAAGACACCACCATGATGAAATGGCTCGTGTCATCCGAAGGATGAATAGATTTCCCACAGGAGTTGAAAACCTTATCCGCAAAGATGGCACCCGGAGAGAAATCCAGATCTAACGTTGATCCACCAGAGGAACCCATAGAAGATGGGTATAAACGTGTAGATCACAGCACGCCGGAGAAGATGAGTGGAGAAGATCCAAGAAACACTGGCTAGAGGTGGAGATCGCCGGAGAACCTAGGTCGCGGGTGGGGTGGTGGGTGAAGCTGCCCCATCATATTGTGTGAGCATGTTGGTGCATATTTTTTCACCAAGGGTATTGTGAAGCATGAACATTTGACGAACAAGTGGACAATGAAAGTTCAGATCTTGGTTACGATAAATAGGATGATTGTCAAGGAATCCTGGGACGAAAAACATAGTAAAACCATTTGGACATTTTTATCTTGCGTCCCACAAGATGTTTAAGGTCCCCAGCATAAGCATCGGACGCCTTTGATTTCCGGCTAAAGACCTTTCCCTGCAAAAGAGAGTTAAGTTTTCTTAACCACCCACATCTTTAGGGGTGGCTTAGAAGCAATGAGTCTAAGTGCAGCATCTGAGAACTTCGGCTTTGGAGCCCTAGCAAATAGCCTTGTAGGAGGTGTATAATACTCCTAAGAATAGGCAGAAAAGTTCTTGGACTTATGAACATAGCGGTTTGACGAAACACACTCATATTCAAAAGTCTGAGTATGGTTTCACTGCAAAACATTAGCGTTAGGGTGACTCTAGTGAGTCCTTTGTCTGTATGAAGCCTTTGGTCCGGGATTTGTCTTCTTCCCTGTTGTGGTCATGACGACATTCATGGGAAGACTTTCAAGACAACTTTTGGGTACCTAGATCTTCTTAAGAGGTGGTCCGTTCCTGCAGTTACTACCAATATACCTGGCAAACACTTCACCATTTTGATTCCTAACCAGTTTATAGTTTGCATCAAAGGATTCATCAATGATAATTGGGTTAGCACAAGTGAAGCCAGATAAGGTAGATGGATCCACTGAAGGTTCCTTAGTAGCAACCCATGTGGTTTTGGGGTACTTCTCAGGCATCCAGTAAGAACCATCAACATTCATTTTCCTCTCGAACCCAACACCCTCTTTCGTAGGGTTTCAGTTCAGAATCTGTTTTTTGAGGACATCACATAGTGTTTGATACCCTTTGAGACTTTTGTACATTCCTGTCTCAAGCAATGTCTTCAACCTGGCATTCTCATCAGCAATAGTAGTGGTATCCTCAGCAGAGGGGTTAGTTACCACATTAGCAGTTGAAGATATTGCAACAGTAGCAGCAGCTGAACATTCAGCAACAGAGACAACATTATCACACTCAAGACATTTTAGACATGGTGGTTCAAATCCTTCCTGAGCGGAACTGATCTGTTGAGCGCGGAGTGACTTGTTCTCCTTTTGAAGATCTTCATGAGCCAATCTCAATTTCTCAAGCTCTTGCTTCCTTTGAAGATAATCATAGGAAAGATTTTCATGAGAAGTTGAGAGCGTTTCATGACGACTTTCAAGTTCCTTGTACTTAACATGAAGATTTTTAATGTCTTCAATTAAGGACTGAGTTCGGGTCATTTCCGTGTCCAACAGGTCATCGCTTTTGTCTAACAACTTCTGAATATGTTCCATAGCATTCTGTTGTTCAGTTGCAATTTAAGCGAGTGTCTTGTAGCTAGGTTTAGAGTCACCAGAGGTTACCTTGACACTACGTGCCATGAGGCAGTAGTTTTGATTAGATGGCTCGGGTTCGAAAGACATCGTTTTAAGCAATTATTTGAACTCGCAGAACCATGGGTCTTGACGGGTTCGATGACCCTCACAGACATCAGAAATCCGGTCCGAGATAAGCTTCGCATTGCAAAGATGCATGATGCGCCTGAACTCGTCATTGGATACACATGAGCATATTATATCCTTAGCCGTGATATCCAGACGAGTGTACTTTTGAATGTCGTCAGCATTCACCATCTTGCATAAATCGGTGAGACCAATCTCTGTGACGGTCCACAGTTCACTGTTCATGGCAAGGAGGCGCTTCTTCATCATTACTTTCCATTTTGGATAATCTTGACCATCAAAGATAGGGAACGCAGCGGAGACTTTGATTATCCCTGCAGTCGACATAGCTAAAACTCCAGGTGGTTAAACCAAATCACACAGAACAAGAGAGCACCTTGCTCTGATACCAATTGAAAGTGCTAGTATTCGACTAGAGGGGGGTGAATAGACGATTTTTATGAAAGTCTTCAAAACATGGGTGCTTTGAAGACAAACAATAGAAATGAACCTATTGATATGCAGTGGAAGGTAGACTACACTAGACAAGCTATAGTCAAGTAAGCAATGTAGTGAAAGCACGAAAACTATCAGCAACTAGGTAGTGTGGATCAGGATGGGAGATAATATGAAGCCAAACAATAAACAGTCTTCACTCAGTGAAGTCAAACAAATCAGACAAGTAGGCAATGACTTCAGAAAGACAAACTGTAAGTAAAGAGAGGTGAAGGATAGAACCAGTTGCTCGGAGAGCATAGGGATTTGTTGGACCAGTTCGAATTGATGTGACAACTGTACGTCTGGTTAGGGAGGCTGAGATTCAACTCAGAAGACCGTGTCTTCACCTTATTCCCCTTGAGCTAAGAACACTTAGTCCTCGCCCAATCACTCTGGTAAGTCTTCAAGGGAGACTTCCAAACCTTCACAGACTTTGTTCACCGGCAATCCACAATGACTCTTGGATGCTCAGAACACGACGCCTAACCGGCTGGAGGATTCACAGTCCTCAAGTGTGATAAGTCTTCAGATCATGCGAACAGAAAGACTTCAGTGATGCCTAACACTCTTTGGCTCTGGGTGTTTTGGGCTTTGTCCTCGCAAGGAATACTCTCTCAAAGGCTTCGGAGGTGGGTTGCTCTCAGACGACAAAAGTCGTGCACTAACTCTGAGCAGCCAGCAATTTATGGTGTAGGGGGGTGGGCTATTTATAGCCAGGAGGCACCCCGACCTGATTTGTTCAAAATGACCCTGGGTCACTAAGGAACTGACACGTGTCCAACGATCAGATTTCAAACACACGCGGCAGCTTGACTTGGCTACAAGTAAAGCTGACTCATCTAGCTCTAGATAAGATTTGCTCTCATTGTCTTCGCTCGAAGACATAGGATTTGGTTGAGCATCACTTCAGTCACTCTGACTTTGTTCACTTGAACCCCACTTAATAGTATGGTGGTTCCTATGACTCAACAAAGAAGAAAAGGAAACTGCGAAACAACTATGTCTTCGTACTCCATAGTCTTCATGCGATGTCTTCTCATTTCATAGTCTTCTATGTGAATATCTTCACAGACCACCATTGTCTTCAATGTCTTCACACATTTTTAGGGGTCATCTTTGGTAGGTAAACTGAATCAATATGGGACTACTACCTGTGTTATCCTGCAATTCTCACAAACACATTAGTCCCTCAACCAAGTTTGTCGTCAATACTCCAAAACCAACTAGGGGTGGCACTAGATGCACTTACAACTATAAGTGATGTGTCAAACCAATTCTTATTTTGTTTTGTATTATATCTACTGTATTCCAACTTTTCTATGGCAAAAACTTGTCAAAGAAAACTATAGAGCCATCAAAATAAGCACACAACACAAAGAAAACAGAATCTGTCAAAACAGAACAGTCTGTAGTAATCTGAAACTTTGGAATACTTATGTAACTCCAAAAATTCTACCAAATTAGGAAGACCAGAATAATTTGTATATTAATCGTTTTCAAAAAGAATCAGGGTAAAATCTCTTTTCTGTGATTTATGATAATTATTTACGTGAGCGCAAAGTTTCTGTCTTTTTCAGCAAGATCAAACAACTATCACCCCGGAAGATCCTAAAGGCTTTAATTGGCACAAACACTAACTAAAACACAAAAAACACAATCATAACAGTAGCATAATTGTGCTAACACTCAAGAACAGAAAGCAAAAAGCAAAAATAAATTTTATTCATTGGGTTGCCTCCCAACAAGCGCTATAGTTTTACGCCCTTAGCTAGGCATAAAGCAAGGATCTAAGTTTTGTCATCCTTGGTGCTAGATCCATAAGATGCCCTCATGATTGATTCATATGGTGGCTTAATTCTTGTTCTAGGAAAGTGTTCCATACCCTTCCTCAAAGGAAATTGGAACTTAATATTGCCTTCTTTCATATCAATCACTGCACCGATAGTGCGTAAAAACGGTCTGCCAAGAATAATTGGACAAGACAGATTGCAATCAATATCAAGAACAATAAAATATATGGTCACATAATTCCTATTTGCAAGAATAAGAACATCATTAATTCTTCCCATAGGCTTTTTAATATTAGAATCCGCTAAGTGCAAATTTAAAGAGCATTCTTCAATATCGGTAAGACCAAGCACATCACATAAAGATTTTGGAATTGTAGAAACACTAGCACCCAAGTCACATAAAGCAAAACACTCATAATTTTTAATATTGACTTTGATAGTAGGTTCCCATTCATCATGCAAATTTCTAGGAATTGAAGCTTCTAATTCCAATTTTTCTTCAAAAGCTTTCATCATGGCATCAACAATATGTTTAGTAAAAGCTTTATTTTGTTCATAAGCATGGGTTGAATTTAGCATGGATTGCAACAAAGAAATACAATAAATCAAAGAGCAACTATCATAATTAAAGTCTTTGTAATCCAAAAGAGTGGGCACATTACTAGTTAAAGTTTTGACCTCTTCAAACCCACTTTCATCAATTTTTTCAACAAGATTTTCACCCTCCGGAATATTGGGACGCCTTCTACCTAAAGTTGACTCTTCTCCAGTCCCTTTTTCATCAATCTTATTTTTACTAAATGATAACCCACAAGTATAGGGGATCACAACAATTTTCGAGGGTAAGTATTTAACCCAAATTTATAGAATCGACACAAGGGGAGCCAAAGAATATTTGAAGGTATTAGCAGCTGAGTTGTCAATTCAACCACACCTGGAGATTAATTATCTGCAGCAAAGTGATCAGTAGCAAAGTAGTTTGATAGTTTTGATAGCAGTGACAGCAGCAACAGTAACGGTAACAGTGATAGCAGTGACATTGTAGCAGTAATGATAGCAGTAGCAACAGTAGTAACTTAGCAGGAACAATATATGATAAATTCGTAGGCATTGGATCGGTGACTCGTTGGATGATATTCATGATGTGACAGTTATAACCTAGGGCGATACGGCACTAGCTCCAGTTAATCGATATAATGTAGGCATGTATTCTGTAAATAGTCATACGTGCTCTATCAAAAGAACTTGCATGACATCTTTTGTCCTACCCTCCCGTGGCAGCGGGGTCCATATTGGAAACTAAGGGATATTAAGGCCTCCTTTTAATAGAGAACCGGAACAAAGCATCAACACATAGTGAATACATGAACTCCTCAAACTACGGTCATCACCGAGAGTGTGCCCGGTTGTTGTCACTCCAGGGTTGTCGGATCATAACACGTAGTAGGTGACTATAACTTGCAAGACCGGATCTAAAACATGGACATAATGATGAATTCATAATGGTTCAGATCTGAGTTCATGGCACCCAGGCCCAAAGTGACAAGCATTAAGCATAGCAAAGTCATAGCAACATCAATCTAAGAACATAGTGGATACTAGGGATCAGGCCCTAACAAAACTAACTCGATTACATGATGAATCTCATCCAACTCCTCATCGACCAGCGAGCCTACGAAGGAATTACTCACTCCCGGTGGGGAGTATCATGGAATTGGCGATGGAGATGGGTTGGTGATGACGAAGAACGAAGATCCCCCTCTCCGGAGCCCCAAACGGACTCCAGATCTGCCCTCCCGAGGAAGAACAGGACTTGGCGGCGGCTCCGTCTCGTTGATCACGATAATTCTTTCTCCCTGATTTTTTTTCTGGAATAATGTTATTTTATAGTATCAGGGGGGTCATCAGCGGGGCCACCAGGTGGGTACAACCCACCTGGGCGCGCCAAGAGAGGGGGGCGCGCCCTGGTGGGTTGTTCCCACCCAGGGGCCCCTCTCTGGTGGGTCTTGGCTCCAAAAATCCTCTTTTATTCCATAAAAAATCCTTGCAAAGTTTCGTTCCATTTCAAGAACTTTTATTTCTGCACAAAAACAACACCATGGTAGTTCTGCTGAAAACAGCGCCAGTCCGGGGTTAGTTTCATTCAAATAATGCAAATTAGAGTCCAAAACAAGAGGAAAAGCGTGAGAAAAAGTTGATACGTTGGAGACGTATCACTAAACAAGGAATCAATAGAAGAAACACCAATCATTTTAAGATCTTCATCACTTTTGCGAAAGAAATCACTAGAAAACGCTTTTTCTAAAACTTCTCTTTTATCTCTAAGCATAGCGGTTCTTTTGTTACTTTCATCCATAGAAACATGAAAAGCTTTAATTTTCATCTTGAGGTTTTCCACAACATGGGCAATTCTATCAACACTTCTAGACAAATCATCAATCTTATTCAACTTTTCTTCTATGGAAGTGTTGAAAACTTTTTGCGTGTTGATAAATTCTTTAATATTATTCTCAGGATCAGAGGTGTTCCTATTATTATTGTAAGATTGATTTCCATAGGAATTACCATAATTATTAGAGGAATTACTAGGAAAAGGCCTAGGATTAAAATTACCTCTATAAGCATTATTGTTGAAATTATTGCGAGAGATAAAATTCACATCTATGGCATCACTATTTTGCTCAAACAAAGTAGACAAAGGCATATCATTAAAAGCAATAGAAGCACTTTTAATAGCAACCAATTTCATAAGAGCATCAACTTTTTCACTCATAGAAGAAATTTCTTCAACCGAATTAACTTTCTTACTAGTAGGAGCCCTTTCGGTATGCCATTGTGAATAATTTGCCATGATATTATCAAGCAATTTGGTGGCTTCACCCAAGGTAATTTCCATAAAAGTACCACCCGCGGCGGAATCTAAAAGATTACGAGAAACAAATTTCAATCCCACATAATTTTTTTTATGATCATCCAAATATTTAACCCATGAGTTGAGCAATTCCTTAGCATCGTTTTCATCCTTTCCCAAGATTGTGCAACATGCTCATGTTCAAGTTACGTGAAATTCATGATCTGGGTTCTAAGGGAAATAATTTTTGCGGGAGGAAAATACTTAGTGATAAAAGCATCTTTGCACTTATTCCAAGAATCGATAATATTGCGAGGCAAAGAAGAGAACCAATTTTTTTGCGAAATCACGCAAGGAAAACGGAAATAATTTCATCTTGACCATATAATTGTCCACATCTCTTTTCTTTTGCATATCGCATAATTCCACGAAGGTATTAAGATGAGACGCGACATCCTCATTAGGAGTATCGGAAAATTGGTCTTTCATAACAAGATTCAGCAAAGCAGTATTAATATCACAAGTCTCCGCACTAGTGGCAGGCGGAGCAAGCGGAGTGCCAATAAAATCATTGTTGTTGGTATTTGATAAGTCACATAGTTTGGTGTTCTCTTGTGTCATGATGACCACACAATAAGATTGCACTCAAAAAAGCAGATCCGGCAAGAAAACAGCGAACGGAAAAAGAGAAGCGAATAAAACGGCAAATTTTTGTGAAGTGGGGGAGAGGAAAACGAGAGGCAAATAATGTAAATTGCAAGAAGATGAGATTTGTGATTAGGAACCTGGTTATGTTGAAGATCCTCCCCGGCAACAGCGCTAGTAATTCCTTTTGATGTCGCTTGAAGCTACGTCGGTTTTTTCCCCAAAGAGGAAGGGATGATGCAGCACAATGGTGGTAGATATTTCCCTCAGATATGAAACCAAGGTTATCAAACCAGTAGGAGAACCAAGCAACACAATGTAAATAGACCCTGCACACAAATAACAACACCTCGCAACCTGACGTGTTAAAGGGGTTGTCAATCCCTTTCAGGGTACGACGCCTCAAGATAGGCAAAGGACGTGAGGTAAATTTGTAGATGGGATAAATAGATCGCGGATCAAATAAATTGCAGCAAGGTATTTTTGTATTTTTTAGTTTAATAGATCTAAAAATAAATGCAAGGAAAAAGTAGATCGCAAGGCAAATACGTGAGAAAGAAGACCCGAGGGCCGTAGGTTTCACTAGTGGCTTCTCTCGAGAAAAATAGCAAACGGTGGGTGAACAAATTACTGTTGGGCAATTGATAGAACTTCAAATAATTATGACAATATCCATGCAATGATCATTACATAGGCATCACATCCAAGATTAGTAGACCGACTCCTGCCTGCATCTACTACTATTACTCCACACATCGACCGCTATCCAACATGCATCTAGTGTATTAAGTTCATGGAAAAACAGAGTAATGCAATAAGAACAATGACATGATGTAGACAAGATCCGTTTATCTACTGCGGCAGATACGAATCCCGTCTTTTTATCCTTAGTAGCAACGATACATATGTGTCGGTTACCTTTCTGTCACTAGGATCAAGCACCGTAAGATCAAACCCACTACCGGGCACCTCTTCCCATTGCAAGATAAATAGATCAAGTTGGCCAAACAAAACCCAAATATCGGAGAAGAAATACGAGGCTATAAGAGATCACACATATAAGAGATCAAAGAACTCAAATAACTTTCATGGATATAAAAAGATATAACTGATCATAAACTCAAAGTTCATCGGATCCCAAGAAACACACCGCAAAAAGGACTTACATCATATGGATCTCCAAGAGATCATTGTATTGATAATTAAGAGAGAGAGATAGAGAGAGGAAGCCATCTAGCTACTAACTACAGACCCGAAGGTCTACAAATAACTACTCACACATCATTAGAGAGGCACCAATGGAAGTGGTAAACCCCTCTGTGATGGTGTATAGATTGGATCTCGGTGTTCTAGACTCTGCGGCAGCTGGATGAAAATTTCATCGACTCCTCCAGGGTTTCTGGAATATTGGGGTATTTGTAGAGCAAAGAGTCGGTCCAGGGGCACCCGAGGTGGGCACAACCCACCTGGGCGTGCCTGGGCCTCCTGGCGCACCCAGGTGGGTTGTCCCCTCCTCGGGACTCCCCCCAGGTGCAACCAGGGCCCATTGTGTTCCTTCTGGCCCATAAAAAATCATCGTAAATTGGCGTGGTATTTGGACCCCTTCTGATATTGATTTCCTGCGATGTAAAAAACATGCAGAAAACAACAACTGGCACTTGGCACTATGTCAATAGGTTAGTACCAAAAAATGATATAAAATGACTATATAATGATTATAAAACATCCAAGACTGATAATAAAACAGCACGGAAAAATAGTCAAAAATTATAGATGCGTTGAAGACGTATCGGCCCACACCACCATCATCTGAATCCTCGGCAGCGGCTGCTAGTCAGCCCTGCCGGAGTCAAGGAGTTTATTAAGTTGGAACTGTCGAGGGCTTGGGAACCCTCAGACAGTTCGAGAGCTTCGCAAAATTGTGACGCAAGAAGGCCCCACCCTTCTGTTCGTCATGGAAACAAAAATCAAGGGCAAGAGAGTGGAGGTTTTGAAGACTACATTAGGTTTCTCTGGATGTTTTGTCGTCGATAGCGACGGGCTTAGTGGTGGTATCGGTCTTTTCTGGTCTAAAGATGTTGATGTCTCTTTGATAAACTATAGCTTGTCTCACATTGATGTAAACGTCAAGAAAGATAATAAGAGTTGGCGATTTACTGGTTTTTATGGAGAGCCAAGGGTGAATCGACACCACAGTTGGCATTTCTTGCGTACTTTGGCTGAATTACAGCATGAAGCGTGGGTCTGTATGGGGGATTTCAATGAAACGTTGCATGCCGAAGAACATTTTAGTGTCAACGCTCGTCTGGAGGGCCAGATGCGAGCATTCCATGAAGCAATGGCAGATTGCGCACTCCAAGATTTGGGGTAGCGAGGAGTCCCCTTTACGTGGGATAACAGCCAACAGGGGGAGATGAATGTTAAAGTGAGACTTGATCAGGCTCTCGTCAATGCATCGTTCCTATACCTGTTTGAGCATACAACCGTGAAGCATATTAGTAGTGTCGAGTCTGACCACTGCTATGTACTTGCGGAGTTGAGGTCTACTATACCTTCTGGCTGGTCACGTGCACCACGCTCATTTCGACATGAAAATGTCTGTCAGTCCCATGCAGACTATGATGAAAAGGTTAGGGCGATGTGGCAAGCGGGAGCTAGGCAAAGAGGTTTGAAGGGTATTGTCGATGCCCTTGCAGAAGTGCAGCATCAACTCTGCTCCTGGGGGGAGCAGGAATTTGGTAACATGACAAAAGAAGTGCGTAAGTTGCAGAAGCGGCTGGAGAGGCCGCGAGGTGCCTCATTGGGTCGTGGCCCGACGGAGGAAGAGAAGACAGTCTCAAAACAATTGCGAGAAGCGTTACGGCAGGAGGAGATTTGGCTCAAACAACGCTCTCAAGTTTCGTGGTTACGAGAGGGCGATGGCAATATTGGATACTTCCAGGTTCAGGCTGCCCAACGGAAGAGAATCAATAGGATTACCTCACTGGAGAATGCTGCAGTCAGAGTTGTAGTGATCCAGGAGAGATTAAGAATGAAATTCAGAATTTTTACCAGGCACTATACCAAACACAAGGCTATATACCGATAGAGGAGCTGCTTTCACATGTTCAACCTAAGGTGTCAGAGGCTATGAATGAGACCTTGCAAAAAGAGTTTGTGGCGGCTGAGGTAAAGGAAGCTTTATTTCAAATTGCACCGTCAAAGGCCCCCGGGGTCGACGGTTTCACAGCCGGATTCTACCAACGGCACTGGGATGTTGTTGGTGATGACATTATTGTTGCGGTATTGGGTTTCTTGAATGGGGGATAATTGCCCTCGGTTTGAACGATACAACGATCACCCTTATTCCTAAGGTGCGTAACCCTCAGAAGATCGCTCAGTATCGCCCAATTTCTCTATGCCCAGTTCTGTATAAGATTGCAGTTAAGGTGGTGGCCAACAGACTGTGCCTTATCTTGGATGAGGTCATAGGAGAGGAACAGAGTGCGTTTGTGCTTGGCTGTTTGATAACGGACAATGTACTTGTCACATATGAGAGCACACACGCTATAAGGAGGCGTGATACGTCTCCAACGTATCTACTTTTCCAAACACTTTTGCCCTTGTTTTGGACTCTAACTTGCATGATTTGAATGAAACTAACCAGGACTGACGCTGTTTTCAGCAGAACTGCCATGATGTTGTTTTATGTGTAGAAAAGAAAAGTTCTCGGAATGTCCTGGAAATCCACGGAGGCACTTTTCAGATTTAATAAGAATTTTTGGCGAAAGAATTAGTGCCAGGGGGCCCACGGCCTGTCCACGAGACAGGGGGCGCCCCCCCCCCAGGGTGCGGCCCCTATCTCGTGGGCCCCCTGGACCTCCTCCGACCTCAACTCCAACTCCATATATACCGTCTCGGGGAGAAAAAAATCAGGGAGAAAGTTCATCACATTTTACGACATGGAGCCACCCCCAAGACCTAATCTCTCTCGGGAGGGCTGATCTGGAGTCCGTTCGGGGCTCCAGAGAGGGGGATTCGTCGCCGTCGTCATCATCAACCATCCACCGTCACCAATTTCATGATGCTCACCGCCGTGCGTGAGTAATTCCATCGTAGGCTTGCTGGACGGTGATGGGTTGGATGAGATTTACCATGTAATCAAGTTAGTTTTGTTAGGGTTTGATCCCTAGTATTCACTATGTTCTGAGATTGATGTTGCTATGACTTTGATATGCTTAATGCTTGTCACTAGGGCCCGAGTGCCATGATTTCAGATCTGAACCTATTATGTTTTCATGAATATATGTGTGTTCTTGATCCTATCTTGCAAGTCTATAGTCACCTATTATGTGTTATGATCCGACAACCCCGAAGTGACAATAATCGGGATACTTCTCGGTGATGACCGTAGTTTGAGGAGTTCATGTATTCACTATGTGCTAATGCTTTGTTCCGGTTCTCTATTAAAAGGAGGCCTTAATATCCCTTAGTTTCCGTAAGGACCCCGCTGCAACGGGAGGGTAGGACAGAAGACGTCATACAAGTTCTTTTCCATAAGCACGTATGACTATTTACGAAATACATGCCTACATTACATTGATGAATTAGAGCTAGTTCTATATCACCCTATGTTATAACTATTGCATGAGGAATCGCATCTGGCATAATTATCCATCACTGATCCATTGCCTACGAGCTTTTCATATATTGTTCTTCGCTTATTTTCTTTTCTGTTTCTACTGTTACAACTACTACAAAAACCCCAAAACATTAATCTTTACTTTTGCTACCGTTACCTTTACTATCATACCACTTTTGCTACTAAACACTTTGCTGCAGATACTAAGTTATCCAAGTGTGGTTGAATTGACAACTCAACTGCTAATACTCAAGAATATTCTTTGGCTCCCCTTGTGTCGAATCAATAAATTTGGGTTGAATGCTCTACCCTCGAAAGTTGTTGCGATCCCCTATACTTGTGGGTTATCAAGACTAATTTCTGGCGCCATTTCCGGGGAGCATAGCTCTATTCTCTGAGTCACTTGGGATTTATATCTGTTGATCACTATGAAGAACTTGAAAGACGATCGAACTACTATTTTGCCCTCAACTACGAGGGGAGGTAAGGAACTGCCATCTAGCTCTGCACTAGATTCTCCTTTCGTTATTAGTAAGCTTGCGACACCTAAACCTACTACTGCTATGAATTCTGATATGTCGCATGTTATTGATGATGCCACTTCTGCTATGCATGATGAAACTACTTCTGTGCTTGATACTACTTTGCCATTAGGTGAATTTCTAGATGAACAACTTGCTAGAGTTAGGGGGAATGAAATTACTAAAGATCCTATTACTGATGATAGTGATGATGAAGGTCCCCCCCCCAATGATTATGTTTTACATGTTGTTCCTAAGGGTTATGTTATGAATGAAAAAGCTGCTATGGAAATTCTGGCTTGCAATGATAGAAATGATCTTAAGAAATTATTAGCTAAATGGAAGCAGCAGTCTCTTAATGCTAGAATGAAACCCGATCCTGCTTTTGCTACTTTTCACCTATCTGTGTTACTGATAAGGATTATGAATTCTCTGTTGATCCTGATATTATTACTTTAGTTGAATCTGATCCTTTTTATGGCCTTGAATCCAAAACTGTTGTGGCACATCTTATCAAGTTGAATGATATAGCCACCCTGTTTACTAATGATGAGAAGTCTCGCTATTTATATATCCTTAAGATATTTCCGTTCTCACTAAAGGGTGATGCTAAGACTTGGTATAATTTGCTTGCTTCTGGTTGTGTGCGTAGTCCCCAGGATATGATTTATTACTTCTCTGCTAAATATTTCCCTGCTCATAAGAAACAAGCTGCCTTGCGGGAAATATATAATTTTGTGCAAATCAAAGAAGAGAGTCTCCCACAAGCTTGGGGGAGGCTTCTCCGATTACTTAATGCTTTGCCCGATCATCCCCTTAAGAAAAATGAAATACTTGATATCTTTTATAATGGACTAATCGATGCTTCCAAGGACTACTTGGATAGTTGTGCTGGTTGTGTTTTCAGGGAAAGAACAGTCGACAAAGCTGAAATATTATTGAATAATATGTTGACTAATGAAAATAATTGGACTCTTCCTGAGCCAATTCCTGAAGTAATTCCTGAACCAATTGATCCAACTCCCGAGCCTATTCCTAAACCCACTTCGAAGAAGAGAGGTGTTTTATTTCTCAGTCCTGAAGATATGCAAGAGGCAAAGAAATCAATGAAAGAAAAAGGCATTAAAGCTAAAGATGTTAATAATTTACCTCCTATTGAAGAAATACATGGTCTTAATTTACCACCTGAAGAACCACATTGTCTTGATAACCCGACACAGATAGTAAAGGTAAATTCTCTCTATAGATATGATAAAGTTGAAATACCCTCTACTAAATTCCATAGCCCTTGCTTAGATGAATTTGATGACTTTATGGCTAGACAAGAAAGTTTTAATGCTTATGTTGGTAGAGAGTTAAAGAATAATGCTTTCGAGATAGGACGCGTAGGTGATAATCTGGCTAGAGTTAAAGATGAACTTCACCACATTAGCAAATATGCTTCTATGGTTACAACTCAAGCTAAGCAAGTACTTAAAGCTCAAAATGATTTGCTTGAGGAATTAAATAATAAAAATGACTTTGCTGTTAGAGTGGCTACTAGAACTGGTAGAATGACTCAGGAACCTTTGTATCCTGAAGGCCACCCTAAGAGAATCGAGCAAGATTCTCAGAGAAATAATTTAGAGGCACCTAGTTCTTCTAAAAAGAAGAAAAAATAAAAACGATAGAACTTTGCATGCTTCTAGTGAACCTACTGTAGACACACCTGAGAATCCCAATGATATTTCTATTTCTGATGCTGAAACACAATCAGGTGATGAACATGAACCTGGTGATAATGTTAATGATAATGTTCATGTTGATGCTCAACCTAGCAAAGACAATGATGTAGAGATTGAACCTGCTGTTGATCTTGATAACCCACAATCAAAGAATCAACGTTATGATAAGAGAGATTTTGTTGCTAGGAAGCACGGTAAAGAAAGAGAACCATGGGTTCAGAAACCCATGCCCTTTCCTCCTAAACCATCCAAGTCAAAGGATGATGAGGATTTTGAGCGCTTTGCTGAAATGATTAGACCTATTTTCTTACGTATGCGCTTAACTGATATGCTTAAAGTAAACCCTTATGATAAATATATGAAGGATATCATCACAAATAAAATAAAGATACCAGAAGCTAAAATTTCCACCATGCTTGCTAATTACACTTTTAAAGGTGGAATACCAAAGAAACTTGGAGATCTAGGTGTACCAACTATACCATGCTCTATTAAAAGAAATTATGTTAGAACTGATTTATGTGATCTTGGAGCCGGTGTTAGTGTTATGCCTCTCTCTTTATATCATAGACTTGAATTGAATAAGTTGACACCTACTGAAATATCTTTGCAAATGGCTGATAAATCAACTGCTATACATGTCGGTATTTGTAAGGATGTGCCTGTTGTGGTTGCAAATGTCACTATCTTAACGGACTTTGTTATTCTTGATATTCCTGAGGACGATAGTATGTCTATTATCCTTGGTAGACCTTTTCTTAATACTACAGGGGCTGTTATTGATTGCAACAAAGGCAATGTCACTTTTCATGTTAATGGTAATGAGCATACGGTACACTTTCCGAGGAAACAATCTCAAGTTCATAGCATCAATTCTATTGAAAAAGTTCCAACTATCATTTTTGGAGGTTTTGAATTTCCTCTCCCTACTGTCAAGAAAAAGTATGATATTCTTATTGTTGGGGATTTTCATATCTCCGTTGAGGTAACTTAGTGTTATTCGAAATTTCTCCGGTTCCGTGTTATTCGGAATGAGTTTGTTAACAAGACTTGATCAACCTTGTTAGTGGGTTCATTTTGATGATCACGAGATGGATGAAACTAGAAGGCACAACCTTCTGTACTCTCTTTTTACTTTTTGTTATTTAGAATAAATAAAGCAAAATTAGTATTATCCATCTGTTTTCTGAGTTATCCGTGCATTAAAAAAATAGTCCGAAAATAAAAGTGCTCCAAATGCCCTTCAAATTTAGTATGATTTTTTCTGGAATATTTGAGGATTTTAGGCACTGAAAACACTGCATGAGGGGCAAGCACCAGGCCACGAGAGAGGAGGGTACGCCCCCCTATCTCATGGGCCCCTGGTGGCTCCCCTCCACTTATGCCAGCACCCACACGCTTCATCTTCTACCCAAAAAAATCCCCATCCAGCTCAAGCCCGAGTTCTAGCTCGTTTTGCTGCGATTTTCGATCTCTTAGCTCAAAGCTCCATTCACAAAACTGCTTTGGGAGATTGTTGCTTGGTATGTGACTCCTCCATTGGTCCAATTAGTTTTTGTTCTAGTGCTTTATTCATTGCAAATTTTTGCTGCATAGTTGACCATGTTCTTGAGCTTGCATGTTAAATTTTTGAGGTCCCAAGCAATTCCAATGCATGATATAGGCCCTAGGCACTTGTAGGAGTAGTTGCTATCAATCTTGTTTAGTTTTATTCACTTTCATTTTGAAGTTACTAAAATTTTAGAAATTTTCAGAAAAAGAAATATGCTTAGAAGAATGTGCCAAGGTGGTTCCTCGGCAAAGAAAGGGCCAAGGATTGCTATACATGAACAAAATATTAATTTGCCAAGGGACGCAAATGTATGGGCTTGCGAGTGGCCATCCAATGATTTTATGGTTGAAGCAGGCTTCAAGGAGGAATTTGACGCGTATGTGCGTAATGCCGAGTTGGAGGACTTCTTACAAGATAAGTGTCCTCAATATTATCAATTGACTGATTCCTTTGTGTAGAGGTTTGAATATATTTCTGCGCGTAATTCTCCTAGTGTTATGTTTGATATTTATGATACATCTTATACCATGGATTTAGAGGATTTCCCAACTGCTTGCAAACTCCCGCAGTAGGGTAATATTAATGATCCTCCCAAATCTGAAGTTAGAGATTTTCTTGCTAGTATTACTGTGGGAGAATCTAGGGACGTAACACAAGCTACCATAGGGAGCATTCATTTTCCTGCTATACATTACTTTGCTCTCTTTATTGGTAGATGCATTAACGGTAAGGACGAAGTATGTCACATGTGTGCCCCTGACCTTCGTGTCCTCAAGAGTGCTGTGTCAAGTTATAGAGGTTATAACTTGGGGGCAATAGTTGCACGTAGGTTGCATAATAATAGTAGAAGGGGAGATTTCTTTGGAGGAATTTATGCAACTCGTGTGGCTAATTTTCTTGATATAGCTCCACGAGAGGGGGATATGATTGTACCTCCTGTTTATTTGGATAAAGAAGCTATGTTTGATCATCAATTTCTTGAGAGGAATGAACAATTCCTCCATTATCGACTAACCTATAACAAACGCAACGTCGTCCATGTTACTCTTCCTGCTCCCTACCTTTTTGATTATCAGGCAAAAGGAAGATATGTTATCACCAGGAAAGAATCAACTGAATATGAGAGGGGAATGGAGGCAGCTCGCCAACACGCTGCTGCTCAGGAGGCGGTCGCCTCTTCATCTCAGTACTACCCCAGTTTCACTTATGGATATCAGCCAGGCGGTCACTGGTATTAAACCAACTTAGGCCAAAAGCCTAAGCTTGGGGGAGTACGTATTTCTCACCACTTTACATTCATGTTCACACACTAGTCGTCGGTGCTCATACTCTTTCATTGTATTATCCATGCTAGTTTAAATTTCTTTTTCTAGTTTTCTTCTTGTGTGTTTGATAAACTTTAAGAAAAACCAAAAAAAATAGTTAGTTTAATTTCCTTTGCTTGTAGTAGAAATTAAAATGAAAACCCAAAAAGATTTCTCGTTCTTCTTTTACTTGTTGGGAGCTTTCCCGTGCAAATAGTTTTCTTTTCTTTTCTTTTCTTTGGGGGTCGAGAAGACCATATTGAAAATGCTTAGTTGCTCTTATATGCATCATTGTTTATTTAGTTTAGAGCCCATATTACTTGTCTTCTCTCTTGAGTTGAGTGCTTGCAGATTCCAGCTTAGTCCAATGCACATGCACTATTATTATTATACACATCGTTCGGTCGTGTAAGTCAAAGGCAATAATGATGATATATGATGGACTTATTGGGATAAGAAAAGCTGGTATGAACTCGACCTATCTTGTTTTTGTAAATATGATGAGTTCATCATTCCTGAGTCAGCTATTATGGAGTAAACATATTTGCAATGACATTTAGAGATTATAGTAGCTTGTGCCATGCTTGATTAGCTATGAGTTATAATGGTTTACCTTGCGTGCCAACATGCTATTAGAATGATTATGATGTGGTATGATAGGATGGTATCCTCCTTTGAATGTATTAAGTGACTTGACTTGGCACATGTTCATGCATGTAGTTGAATCAAATCAACATAGCCTTCATGATATTTATGTTCATGTTAGATTATATCCTACTCATGCTTGTACTTGGTGTGAATTAATTCTAATGCATGTTTACGATTGTTGTCGCTCTCTCAGTTGGTCGCTTCCCAGTCTTTTGCTAGCCTTCACCTGTACTAAGCGGGAATACTGCTTGTGCATCCAAACTCCTTAAACCCCAAAGTTGTTCCATATGAGTCCACTATACCTTCCTATATGCGGTATTTACCTGCCGTTCCAAGTAAATTTGTATGTGCCAAACTCTAAACCTTCAAATGAAATTCTGTTTTGTATGCTCGAGCAGCTCATGTTTCAACTAGGGTTGCCTATATCTTCCATGCTAGGTGGGTTATTCTCAAGAGGGGTGGACTCCGCTCCTCATTCACGAGAAAGGGCTGGTAACCGGGATGCCCAGTCCCATGATCCAAAAAGATCAAAACAAATCAAAATAATTAAACGAAACTCCCCCAGGGGTGTTGTATGTTGGAGGCACTCGTTGTTTCAAGCAAGCCATGGATTGATGCTTGTGGAGGAAGGGGAGTATAAACCTTTACCATTCTGTTTGGGAACTGCCTATAATGCATGTAGTATGGAGGATACAACCATCTCATAGTTGTTGCGTTGACAACAAAAGTATGCCGCTCAAAATGCTATTTAATCTCTATTTTAAAATCGAGCTCTGGCACCTCTACAAATCCCTGCTTCCCTCTGTGAAGGGCCTTTCTATTTACTTTTATGTTGAGTCATCATCCTTCTTATTAAAAGCACCCGCTGGAGAGCACACTGTCATTTGCATTCATTATCATTGGTTTATATTGGGTATGACTTGACTTGATCTCTTTTACCATGAATTACAATGTTTAGTCGGTCCTTGATCTTTAAAGGTGCTCTGCATTTATGTTTTGCGGTCTCAGGAAGGGCTAGCGAGATACCATTTTGTTATATCATGTTATGATTATTTTGAGAAAGTGTTGTCATCCGAGTTTTATTATTATGGCTCGCTAGCTGATTATGCTATTGATATGAGTAATTGTGAGACCTATGTGTTATTGTTAGTATGGTTAGTTCATAATATTTGTTGAAACTTGAATGCTGGCTTTTCATGTTACAACAACAAGAGTAAACAGAGTTTGTAAAAGTTCTTCTTTATCACTTTCAGTTTATCAACTGAATTGCTTGAGGACAAGCAAAGGTTTAAGCTTGGGGGAGTTGATACGTCTCCAACGTATCTACTTTTCCAAACACTTTTGCCCTTGTTTTGGACTCTAACTTGCATGATTTGAATGAAACTAACCCGGACTGACGCTGTTTTCAGCAGAACTGCCATGATGTTGTTTTATGTGTAGAAAAGAAAAGTTCTCGGAATGTCCTGGAAATCCACGGAGGCACTTTTCATATTTAATAAGAATTTTTGGCGAAAGAATTAGTGCCAAGGGGCCCATGGCCTGTCCACGAGACAGGGGGGCGCCCCCCCTAGGGTGCGGCCCCTATCTCGTGGGCCCCGTGGACCTCCTCCGACCTCAACTCCAACTCGATATATACCGTCTCGGGGAGAAAATCAGGGAGAAACTTTCATCGTGTTTTATGAGACGGAGCCGCCCCCAAGAGCTAATCTCTCTCGGGAGGGCTGATCTGGAGTCCGTTCGGGGCTCCGGAGAGGGGGATTCGTCACCGTCGTCATCATCAACCATCCTCCATCACCAATTTCATGATGCTCACCGCCGTGCGTGAGTAATTCCATCGTAGGCTTGCTGGACGGTGATGGGTTGGATGAGATTTACCATGTAATCAAGTTAGTTTTGTTAGGGTTTGATCCCTAGTATCCACTATGTTCTGAGATTGATGTTGCTATGACTTTGCTATGCTTAATGCTTGTCACTAGGGCCCGAGTGCCATGATTTTAGATCTGAACCTATTATGTTTTCATGAATATATGTGTGTTCTTGATCCTATCTTGCAAGTCTATAGTCACCTATTATGTGTTATGATCCGACAACCCCGAAGTGACAATAATCGGGATACTTCTCGGTGATGACCGTAGTTTGAGGAGTTCATGTATTTACTATGTGCTAATGCTTTGTTCCGGTTCTCTATTAAAAGGAGGCCTTAATATCCCTTAGTTTCCGTAAGGACCCCGCTGCAACGGGAGGGTAGGACAAAAGACGTCATACAAGTTCTTTTCCATAAGCACGTATGACTATTTACGAAATACATGCCTACATTACATTGATGAATTGGAGCTAGTTCTATATCACCCTATGTTATAACTATTGCATGAGGAATCGCATCTGGCATAATTATCCATCACTGATCCATTGCCTACGAGCTTTTCATATATTGTTCTTCGCTTATTTTCTTTTCCGTTTCTACTGTTACAACTACTACAAAAACCCAAAAACATTAATCTTTACTTTTGCTACCGTTACCTTTACTATCATACCACTTTTGCTACTAAACACTTTGCTGTAGATACTAAGTTATCCAGGTGTGGTTGAATTGACAACTCAACTGCTAATACTCAAGAATATTCTTTGGCTCCCCTTGTGTCGAATAAATAAATTTGGGTTGAATACTCTACCCTCGAAAGCTGTTGCGATCCCCTATACTTGTGGGTTATCAAGTCGAAAGAAGGGCAAAAATGCTTGATGTGCGATCAAGCTAGATATGCTCATAGACTATGATAGGGTTGAGTGGCATTATCTCGAGGCTATGCTTTCAAGGCTCGGCTTCGGAGATCGTTTTGTCAGATTGGTAATGAAATGTGTAACCTCTGTTCGGTTTACGATCAAAGTTAATGGGGAGCTCCTGCCATACTTTACTCCTTCCAAAGGACTCAGACAGGGGGATCCGGTATCGCCTTACCTCTTTCTCATATGTGCATAAGGCCTCACATCCTTGCTGAATAACTATGGGGGTGCACACATAGACAGAGGGATCCGGGTGAGTGTTCATGCACCTTGGGTGAATCACTTATTATTTGCTGATGACAGTCTTATCTTTCTCAGTGCCAATATCCAGAGTGCAGAACAGTTAAATGATATTCTTCGGCCCTATGTGGACTGCTCAGGTCAGGCAGTGAACCAAGAGAAAAGTTCTATCTTCTTTAGTGCTAATTCAGGCCATGACCTAAAGGAAGCATTAGAAGTTACTCTTGGGATCCCAGTGGAAGCATTCTGAACGTTACTTGGGACTGCCTACAGCAATTGGAAGAATCCTAGTGGCACTTTTAACCATCTAGGTGAAAGAGTGGGGAAAAATTGTGGTTAGTCTAAGAGAAACTTAGCTTGCATAGGGAGGGAAGTCTTGTTGAAATCAGTTGCCCAAGAGATACCAACTTACATGTCACGCCCAATATGCGACCCTATCCAAAAGGAACTCGAAGGTCCCACCAAGAATAGACCCGCATATTGACACGCTTTTGCAAGGTGGATATCATTACATCAACATTACATAATAGATGGGGATACATACATAAGGCATACAATGCCACATGAATACAACAATACAATACATCAAAGCATCATCCGACTACGGATGAATCACAAACAGAAACTCAAACGACATCCACCCTGCTATCCCAGGCTGCCGACCTGGAACCTATCCCCTGATCGAAGAAGAAGCAGAAGAGGAACTCAACGCAAGCAAACATCGCTCTCGCGTCATGATCATCGCATGAACCTGTACCTGCAACTGTTGTTGTAGTAATCTGTGAGCCACGAGGACTCAGCAATCCCATTACCATGGGTATCAAGACTAGCAAAGCTTAAAGGGAAAGGAAGGGGTAAAGTGGTGAGGCTGCAGCAGCGACTAAGCATATATGGTGGCTAACATACGCAAATAAGAGCGAGAAGAGAGCAAGCAGAACGGTCGTCAACTAGTAATGATCAAGAAGTGATCCTGAACTCCTACTTACGTCAAACATAACCCAGAAACCGTGTTCACTTCCCGGACTCCACCGAAAAGAGACCATCACGGCTACACACGCGGTTGATGCGTTTTAATTCGGATCTGGTGTCAAGTTATCTACAACCGGACATTAACAAATTCGGATCTGGTGTCCCAACTTAGCCCATGACAAGCTCTCGTGATCAACGAAGGAATAGACCTTCTCCCAGGAAGACCCGATCAGACTCGGAATCCCGGTTTACAAGACATTTCGACAATGGTAAAACAAGACCAGCAAAGCCGCCCGATGCGTCGACAATCCCGATAGGAGCTGCACATATCTCGTTCTCAGGGCAACACCGGATGAGACAGGCTACGAGTAAAACCAGCCCTCGAGTTTCCCCGAGGTGGCCCCGCAGGCGGCTCGGTTCGGACCAACACTTAGACAAGCACTGGCCCGGGGGGGCTAAAATAAAGATGACCCTTGGGTTGGCCGACCCAAGGGAAAGGGTAGGTGGTGGTGAGGCAAATGGTAAAACCAAGGTTGGGCCTTGTTGGAGGAGTTTTATTCAAAGCGAACTGTCAAGGGGGTCCCATAAATCACCCGACCGCGTAAGGAACGCAAAATCCGGGAACATAACACCGGTATGACGGAAACTAGGGCGGCAAGAGTGGAACAAAACACTAGGCAAAAGGCTGAGTCTTCCACCCTTTACCAAATATATAGATGCATTAATAATATAAGAGATATTGTGATATCCCAACCAAAATCATGTTCACCATGGAGCAATCTTCAACTTCACCTGCAACTAGCAACACTATAAGAGGGCTGAGCAAAGCGGTAACATAGCCAAACAATGGTTTGCATAGGAAAGGTGTCAAAGGTTAGAGGTTCATGGCAATATGGGATGGCTTGAAGAGCAAGTGATAGGTATCGCAGCATAGCAATAGAACGAAGCAACTAGCATAGCAATGATAGTAGTGAGATCCAGGGTAGCGGTCATCTTGCCTGAAATCCCGCAAGGAAGAAGAACGAGTCCATGAAGAAGATGAACGGATGAAGCCATGAAGATGAACCAAGCGTAGACGAACAAATCCTCACGATCGCAACGAAACAGGAACTATCGAAAAGAAGCACACAACAAAGTAAACACACCACACATGAACAAGGCATGATGCACGAACAAGCATGATGCATGACAAGACTACATGAAACTACTCATGGCAAGAGATGATGCAAACAAGAACAACACATCAAGGCAAGTTTAAATGAGGCCGGGAACAACATATAACAAATCCGGTAAGTTCTCATATGCATATTTCGAAATTGGTCCAGATCTGAATAAACCTTATGTTCAAGTTGTTAAACATCAAGTTAAGATGCACAACGATGATCTACACGAGATTCTAGTCAAGTTACATATAAAGTTCAATTAGTTCGGAGCTACGGCCTAGAAGATATGAGCAAAACAAGTTAAACATGGCATTGATGCGAAATGCACCCAAACATCAAGTAAACACCTCAAAACAAGGATGCAACATGATAATATGAAACTACATGCAAAATCAAGCAAGTTTCATATAAAGCACACTCAAAACGGAGCAACGGTTCAACACACACACATGAAACAAGTTAAAAGGACAAGCTGTCCAAAACAACGACTAGGCATATTGCAAGCATCAAAACAATATACTACAGCACCCCAACATGAGAACTAAAGGCATGGACATGATGTACAGGTAAAGCACAACAAAACATGAACACTGAGCTATCTCCAGAAATCACTAGAACATGCTCAAACACACATGGTAAGATTGCAAGTTATTACAATTTCAGACTTTGCAGAAAATAACATCACGATGCAATGTTGAGAGCTATCAAACAACATGTTACAGGAACTTATCATGGCAAACAAAGGCATGGCATGAATCTACTAATTGCATAGAAAAAGAGTCCCTTACTGACCATAAGCCAAAAAGGATCATAAAATATAATGGCACCCACGTAAACATAGCAAGTTTTTATTACAGATTCATACATGGCAGGAACATAAATATGAAGGCATGTTAATGAGCTTGTGCAACTCACTACAGAGTATAACATGGCATGGCAAGGCACCCAACAGTAAGAAGGCATGTTTGTGAAGCTAAGCATGGCAAGAGCAAGGTCATAGGGTGCATGGATCACTAGGAAAACACATGGAAACAATTGAACTTAATGTAAACAGGCTGACAGCAACATTTTCAAGCAACTTTGGAGCAAGATACGAACAAGCTACAACAACCTATAAATGCAACCAGGGGCATGGATGGATAGAGGATGACATGTAGATCAAAACATGTTTATATAACATCTCCAGATCATGCATCGAATGACTAGTAGCAACATGTTTACATGGCATCAAAATTACAGCAGAACAGTGACTAAAATCAGCATCATCATGATGCCTAGTTTACATGCTTGTGCTAGTCACCACATTGATCACAAAAATACATGGCATACACCTCTGTAAAGATGGCATGGCATAATTCAAAACACATGTAGACATCAACCTCATAGGATGCACACATCAATCATGGCAAAAATGACAAAAGAGCTTGTTCTGATAACAGACAGCAGAAAACATTATGAAGCACTCTTACGACGATGATTCAGGCATCAAGATGACCTCAAATGAATATGATGCAATGGAATGAAATGAGTACTCTTCGAGACGAACAAATTGACATATTACACGCACGAAACGGATCTACGGATGCAGAGTTACAGCAGGTCAAACATGGCATGATAATTACTGAAATCTGGGACTTAGCCGAATTTCGGGAAAAAACGGAGTGAGTGCAGATTAGCTAAATAACGCTACAGGCGAGGGATAGGCCGACGGGGGCGCTCACCTTGTGGGCTACGACCCAGATCAGTGGAGCGGGTCGGCGCTGCTGATGGCCGCGGTTGGGCCGGTGGAGAAGGGGCCCACACGGACGGCGACGGCCCACGCACGGGATGGAGGGAGGCCAAGGTGACCGACGGCGATGGCGCGACGGCGGGGCGAAGGAAGAGCTCGCCGGATCCGCCTGATCTGGGCGAAGCAGCGGCAGGGTAGGTCCGGAACTGGCCGGATCTGGGCACGGCGGGTCGAGGGGCGGCCGGAGCAGGCTTCTTTGGGCGGCGGCGGCTATCTGCAGGGAGAGAGAGAGCTGGTGAGGGAGAGGGAGAGCAGAGGAGAGGGAGAAGAAGGCGGGGCGGCACCGGACAACAGCGGTCGCCGACGGAGGCGCGGCCGGGCGCGGAGGCGGCGGCGCGGGAAGAGCTCCGGTGA